>NC_061851.1:22365436-22367936 GCF_019202785.1 Penaeus chinensis | reverse complement strand
AAAAATGTACATTTACATTTATGAATATACTGAGTACATGGTAACACAAAACCAGATAATGGTCTTTGAAAGTGTGTATATAGTCTCTTTTTTTATAATTAATGTTTACTAGAATAATACTTTTAAGTCACATCCATATAGAATGTTATATGTGTGTGAAATATTGATTTTTGTATTGTTAGATTCTAAAGGTTAGAGCAATCTAGGTAATATAGCTGTTTTTGTGATTAAACTGCCTTGACTTAAAAGTATCTTAAATATCATTGTGTGTTATCTTTTTATGGAATGTTGGTAATTAATAATATGTAATTGAGTGTGTATGTGTATGTATGTATGTATATATATATATATATATATATATATATATATATATATATATATATATATATATATATATATATTTAAACTCATCCTGTCAAATATGACTTAAAGAAATTATTAGATGCTCTCTTTCTGTGTTTTCTCAGAGTTAGCTAAGTTAGCAAAATTTCCAGAGTCTTCCCTTGAATTCTATTTCTTCAATTCTCTGTTCATACGTGGAAAACTTTCATTCTCTGATATTATACAGGATAAATCTTCCTCTTGTACAATAGAACAGCTTATCTTTTTTATAGAGTCCTGTCATGCATGTTACATAGCTCTGATAATCTCTTACAAATTGTGAGATTAAGAAAGGGAGGGTTTGATATGTATCATAAAGTAAGATTGCAGCTATAGCATGCAGTCCTGTTGCTGTGGAACATACAGGAGAAAAAGGGGTTTGGTGGTAAGGAAAAGGTGGGAAAATATGTGAAAATGAAAATAATAGCTGCCCCAGGAGTTTCTGCTAGCTATACAATTTCCTAAATGAGAAAAAACATCAGTTCTTTAAAGTCTGGTTAACTTCATGAAGCTGTGCATTATTTTTGTCAGTATGTCATTAACTTCAGTGTTTATACTGGCTATACAATTCTCTTTGAAGCATCACTTTATTATACATATTAGGATTAAAATTTGTAAGGTATATTTTGACATCATGTCTCATGAAATACGGAAAAGTTAAGAGAAAGAACTACAGTTTTGATGAAGCATTTTAAGGTTTAAACTTCAGGTAATATCACTTTTTACAATTAATATTATGTATCATTCATAGGGATAAGCAAGAAATGTGACAAGGCTGAATGTCGTTTTATAATGATGCTTGATCAGTGCTTTAAACTGATGGATGTTTGGAATGCTTTTTCATTGTATAAAATCTCATCTTGAAATATTTGCCTTATAAGAAAATAGATAACTTCATGCTAAGAGAAAAGAAAATAACCTTCGTACATAAAGTTATATTTCTTTCTGTATCTTTTTTTTAATAAGATATCCAGAATCTCATAGTACAATGTTTTCTAGGGAAGTGCATGACAGTGTCATAATGCAGCTTGTATTAACAAGTGGCACTGGGAAGTAATTGGAGCATAATGCCCTCTGTGCTAGCCAAAAATAAGCAGTGTGGTTTGGCATTTTTTTCTCCATAGGCTTTGATCCTAGACAAGCCAGTCATTGTTTTACAATAAAAGCATAAAAAATGAGGGTTTATGCTGTCTATGTAAGGCTGTGGTGCAGGAACTAGCCCTAGAAAAAACATAAAACCCAGCACCTGTGTAGTGCAGAACTCAGAACACCCTCCATTATCATGACATGTATTGATGCCATATGGAATGAAGGCTCACTCTTGCTGTGGCATTGTAGATGCCATCCACTCAATTGAGTTAGATTGAGGTAATTAACATTATTTTGATGTTAGCATGTATTACTGGGCATTAAGACAAAATATTACAAAGAGTCTTAGTGTCAAACCATATTCATTGTGACAAATGTAAAAAAAAGTATGAATGAAAATTAATGTCTTCACAATACAAGAGATGCATTTACCTCTTGTATTGTGAAAATATTCATTCTCATTCATACCTTTTATATCTTTGTGTCAACCTTTTGTACTGGATATATATAAAAGAGATGCTGGAGAACTGTTAATTCTTGGCTAAAAAAAGAATCAAACATTTGCCACAAGAATGTTGATTATGTCACTGTTGATAGTCACATATATAGACCCTTTAGATACATGTTTATGAATTTTGGTCAACTCTTTATGATATTAGGTAAAATTAAAAAAAAACTTTGGTCATTCAGATCACTCAATATAGATGCCTTATTTTTCATACTCAGAATGTATAGTATCTGCCTCTCAGTGCCTTTAATGCTGCTTGAGAAGAAGTAGATTTTGTTTAGTATGAGTAAGTACAGGACAAAGAAAAAAATATGATCAGAAGACTATAGTAATAGTAAAAGATGATTAGATATTTTTGTAGAGGTTATGCTGTGCTTTTGTTATAATATTGATTTCAAGGTGTTCAGTGCCATTAGATTTCACTAGGGCTTATTTGCCTTTAAAAGAAAATATTTACTAATGGTATTCTAACATATCCCATCCAGCCAGGTATCTGTTAGTGCTTGGATGGAGAAGTCAGAA
>NC_061851.1:22350436-22355436 GCF_019202785.1 Penaeus chinensis | reverse complement strand
GTTTAGATCCAGGTATTTTACTGTATAGGTAATTGGTTTAGTTCCAGTGTGTATAGTTGAGGATTATATTGCGTGTGAGGTATGCATAAGGGAGCTGGTTTACTTCCAGTTTGTATAGTTGTGGATTTTATTACGATGGGAAATTCTTATCAAGGTTGATACCATAAGAAAATCTGTGAGAAATTAATTTATCGCCCGTTAATATAGCTGTGGGTTTGATTGCATCGAAAGTGGATATATATTAAGGCTTGAAACTAACTCGGTTCGTATAGAAATTCAGTTTATTTGATTAATTAATTCATAAGTTTACTAATATGTTTCCGGGTTCGATGATGACGTAGGTGTACATATCGTCAGACTTTAGTATGCGCGGAAAATTTAGTGCGTGATGGGGGGGGCGGGGGGTAGTATATCTCAAGACGGATATATATTGCGAGTGTGAGTGTGGCGTGGGTGCATTAACCTGTTTGTGAGTATATTACCTATTAGATATGTATGTTATGGTGTTTATTTGTGGGTGTGTGCGTGTGTGTGTGTGTGTGTGTGTGTGTGAGTGCATGTGCGTGTGCGTGTGCGTGTGCGATTGTGTGTGTGTGTGTGTGTGTGTGTGTGTGTGTGTGTGTGTGTGTGTGTGTGTGTGTGCGTGTGTGTTTGTGATGTCGAGTGGGGAGTTAATCTGTGTCCTGTAGATGTGGTTGCATTTCATTGTCAATACTGAAGGTGTACATTAGGCCTGTGTACTGTACTGAGTGTGTAAATGCCTCGTGGTTCTATTTACATGTAAAATATACATTAATTGAAGGGTTGTGTGTTAAGATATGTGCACGAAAAGATATTTAGAATACCCTCAGTGATGGTGATGATTATGATGGTGATAATGATGATGATGATGTGACTGCTGTGTACATCTAGGTGTCTAGGCATTTTCAATATGTGCTGACAAATTGTTTATCCACGTTTAAGCGAATTGAAGCATAGTATGTAAACCGTGAACCAGGGTTTCCGAACCGATAGAGCCAGAGGCAGAATTGGAAGTCTATAACAAAAGCAACTACAATCTCACCCCCGCCCCTCAAAAAAAGAAAAATAAAGAAAAAAAGAAAAGAAGGAAAAAGGAAGAATAAAAAAAGGAAAAGAAAGAAAGAGAAGGAGAACATATATATATACATGCATATATACATATATATATATATATATATATATATATATATATATATATATAAATACACACACACACACACACTTACAACCTCACATGGACCGAAGGAATACCATCGAAGACCTTGGGGCAAGGGACCGTCCTCCTGCCGGCTGTGGCGTTGCATCCTGGTGGTGAAATGTCACCTGAATCTCTCATGAAGGAGGTCGTGCTGGTCGTGTTGAGATACGACTCCAGTGCACGTGTCGCTTTATGGCACATCCTCGTAATAAGCAAGGAGTCACGTGTAAAGGTATCTTAGTAATAAGAGATGTGTTATTATTGTGGGGATATTTGGGGATATTTATAGTGTGCTGATTGAGGAGGAAAGATAGAAGGCTATGCAGGCGAAGGAGTTATAAATAATGGGTTGTGTTAATCATGGTGATGTGGAAGATAACATCAGTGACTGTGTGCTCTACGTGCCTATAATTTCTTAAGTACCTGTGTTTTCTAATTCATTATAATACATAACCGCCACTGCTATATATTTATATCTACTGTATATATCTATATCCTATCACTATCTCTTTCTTTATATATCTACTTATCTGTTTTTCTATCTATCTACTTATCTGTTTTTCTATCTATCTATCCGTTGATCTATCTATATACGCATATATATATGTATATACATACAAACATACATGCATACATATATATATATATATATATATTTATATATATGTATATAGATGTATATCTGTATATATGTATGTATGTATGTATGTATGTATGTATGTATGTATGTATGTATGTATGTATGTATGTATGTGTATGTATGTGTGTATGTATGTTTGTTTGTTTGTTTGTGTGTTTGAATGTATGGTGTGTGTGTGTGTGTGTGTGTGTGTGTGTGTGTGTGTGTGTGTGTGTATGTGTGTGTGTGGCTTTTCATATTTTGTAAATAACTCCATCTCTGTGATCATTCCAACACATTTTGACAGATCAATTTGCCTAAAAGCTTCACTGCGCCTAAAACACACGTCAATAGCAATTAAAAAAACGGAATGTACGGACATTTCAGAAGTGGAAATGTTATTATAAAAAAAAAAAAACATTTACTTCTCTAAATGATTGTTGTTGTTTTTTTTTGCATTTTTTTTTATAGTTTTGTAGGTTAGGAATTACTGTGGATTATCATAGTGATATAACATGATGATGAAAGTGGTGATGGTGATGATGGTGGTGAAGATAATGATCGTGATGATGGTAATGATGATGATGATGGTAATGATGATGATGATGGTGATGGGGATGGTGATGATGGTGGGGATAGTGATGATGATGGTGGGGAAGGTGATGGTGGTGATGGTGATGATAATAAAAAAATAATGATGAGCATAAGACTAAGATGAAGACAAGAATGACGATAACAATGATAAACATTATAATAATGAGATAAATTACAAAAATATATATATATGTGTATATACATATAAATATATATAAAATTTAAAGTGATCGCCATCATCAACAATATCAAAAGTCCACCTCTGATCTCCCTCCGAAGACAAGATGCAAAAGAAAGTTTAAACACGTTTGAAACAACAGAACCCACTGTGCGAATCCCGTTTTCTCTCTGCTGTTGACAAGATGCACAGTTGCATTCTCTGGAGGCGCTGTTCATGCTGCCTGCCTGCTGATCTGGGAGGACTTCCTTGCAATGTGGGCAAGAGGGGACATTTCAGGGTCTTATTGAGAGGTGCCTTAAGTTTGCGTGCACACAAACACACACATGTATACATATACATACATATAAGTATAAATATATATATATATATATATATATATATATATATAAGTATATGTATATATATGTGTATATATATACATATGTATATATATGTATATATATATATATATATACATATATGGGCGTGCGTATATAAATGTATGTATGTATATATTTATATATGTATGTTTATATGTACATATGAATGTGTGTGTGTGTGTTTGTATATGTGTGTGTGTGTGTGTGTGTGTGTGTGTGTGTGTGTGTGTGTGTGTGTGTGTGTGTGTGTGTGTGTGTGTACGCCTACATTCTCAAACAAACACAAATACACGCATGCACACACACATACATATATAAAATCATATATATATATACACATTTATATATACACATTTATATATATACACATTTATATATATATATACACACATTTATATATATTCACATTTATATATATATATATATATATATATATATATGTTAACTGACTCATTTTTCATTGTGATCTGTATTAATTTTGCACTTCTATATATTCTATATATATCTTCTATATATCGATTGATTAACCTCCTACGATTCTAAATTACCGTTTTTATCATAATATTTTATGAAAAGTTTTGTGCAGTATCGACTTTCATGAATACGATGTGCCTATGTCTGGTGTCATTATGTATGTGTGTGTGTGTGTGTGTGTGTGTGTGTGTGTGTGTGTGTGTGTGTGTGTGTGTGTGTGTGTGTGTGTGTGTGTGTGTGTGTGTGTGTGTGTTGAAAGAGAGAGAGAGAGAGAGAGAGAGAGAGAGAGAGAGAGAGAGAGAGAAAGAGAGAGAGAGAGAGAGAGAGAGAGAGAGAGAGAGAGAGAGAGAGAGAGAGAGAGAGAGAGAGAGAGAGAGAGAGAGAGAGAGAGAGAGAGAGAGAGAGAGAGAGAGAGAGAGACAGAGAGACATACAGAGACAGAGACAGAGAGACAGAGAGAGACAGAGAGATAGAGACAAACAGACGGATAGACAGAGAGACAGACAGCGACTCAATTCCATCTCGTACGAACTTCTCCAAAAAGGGACAGTCTTGTCTATTATCCGCCTCGACGCGCCCTTATAATCCCAGCCAGACAGACAGGTAGTAAATGCCGTTAAATTTCCTCCGATTGTCCCCGTTAACTGCCTCCAGCGACTACAGTTCCCAGGACAACCGTGACCCACCTTGACCCAACACCAAGCGCCGTAGGTCATATACTTCCTGCTGAGCTTTCCTTCCCCGATCCTCCCCGCCTCCTTCCCCTCCCCTCCCCCCTGGACTCTCCCACGAGGAAAGAAAGGAGACGAAATGAAAGCGTATTTTCCCACGCGTTATCAAAAAAAAAAAAGAAGAGAGAGAGAAAGAGAGAGAGAGAGAGAGAGAGAGAGAGAGAGAGAGAGAGAGAGAGAGAGAGAGAGAGAGAGAGAGAGAGAGAGAGAGAGAGAGAGAGAAGCGAAAAAAAGGGGAAATTTGACATTGCATATAGGCCTATCTCACAAGAGATCCCTAATTACACAAGAAAAGTCAACAAGCAAGTCTCGCCAAGCAGAACGGAGGGAGTGGAAAACGAAAGCTAAAATCCACACTTCAGTCCTCGATACTCTTGGCCACTTTATTTCCCACAGAAGAACGGCACTTTTCCTAATCAGGTCACGGGAAAGATAAATATTTTGTTTGCTTAAAAGGCGGAAGGAAATATGGGAAGGAAATGGTGTTCGATGAGGTTGAACGAGTCAATTTGCTGGGTAACGAGTCAAAAGGGCTACAGAACGAGTTGATTAGATGGAGGAAAGGTAAACAGTTAGTTTAAGGACTTTCAGTCAGTCCCAGGTCATGGATATTGTTGCGTGAGTGAACGGGCCAGGCAGACAGACATACAGAGAGAGAGAGAGAGAGAAAGAGAGAGAGAGCGAGAGAGAGAGAGAGAGAGAGAGAGAGAGAGAGAGAGAGAGAGAGAGAGAGAGAGAGAGAGAGAGAGAGAGAGAGAGAGAGAGAGAGAGAGAGAGAGAGAGAGAGAGAGAGAGAGAGAGAGAGAGAGAGAGAGAGAGAGAG
>NC_061851.1:22336706-22340336 GCF_019202785.1 Penaeus chinensis | reverse complement strand
CCTCTCCTCTCTGTCTCTCGTTCCCTCTCTCTCTCTCTCAATTGCTCTCAAATGGCAGTATTGTGTGTTGGCGCGCACACCCCCCAACAACACAAACACACACACACACACCACAAAACACACAACACAAACACCCCAACAAACATACACACACCACAACACAAACACACCACACTCACACACAATACACTCTCTATTTCTACTTCTCAAACGCGCACTTTTTACCTTTCTAGATGATCATACTGATAAGGCATACAACTGCGAAACACACCTTTTTTAAAAGACAACAAGGCATTCTAAGCATAACATATTCACAGCATTAAAAATACACATAAACACAACAATGAATGGAGAGAAAAATATCGTCGTTATCAATATTATTATTGCTATCATTACTATTGTTATTATGATCATTAGGTCTTTATATTTTTCATTAACGACGGGAAGAAGAAGAGAATGAAAAAGGAAGAAAAAATTGAATCGGGGGTGAAAAAAAAAGGGGAGAGAGGGGGGAAAGAGAAAAAAAAATGGGGTTAGGATAGAAAAAAAGAAAAAAAATAAAAAATTTAAAAATAAGGTCGGGTTTGTAAAAAAAAAACAAAAAATTTAAAATCTAAAAATAAAAGGAAGGGTCGACTAAAAAGAAAATAAGAGAAAAAAAAGAAAAAAAGGTCAAGGCAGAGAAAGAAGAGAAGAAAGAAGAAGGAAGGTCAACAGAGAAATAAAAAGAAGAAGGAAAAAAAATAAGAAGGTCGAACGTCGCTCTTTTTTCCCCCCACGAGGGGCCACCCGCTCTCCCGAACTCGTCTCAGTCTGTGTCCGCGGCCTTGGTTGGGCGGGAAATAAGAAAAACCCATTTTTAAAAATCCCCAAACTTCGATAGTGACATAAAAAAAAAGAAAAAAAAGAAGAAGAAATATATATAAAGATTATTTGAAATATGAATTAGGTGATATCAAATGAATTAATAAAACAACTGATACACTATATAACAACTGTTAGACGGTAATGACTTCGGTATTATTTACATTAGTATCTATATTTTTATGCAATTGTTTGTCTACTTATCTGTCTAATAACCTGGATATCTGCATTTATGTATGCGTAATGCACATGCATACGTACGTGTTTTATAGACATTCATACATATACACAAACTTGGATAAATGTACACGTTGTATAAATCATATCATAATCATGTGATTTGTGATTATTACCATAACTGATAACTGATAATCATAATTTTTATTATCACTATTTCTTCAAAAAACAGATATGAAATTAGCAAGGTTTTCACTACGTATCCTGTAACCTGGTGTATATGCCAGGTAAAAATACTTTATTAAACTTTCATATATTTTTATCAACCTATATATTTTTTGGGTGAAATGTAACATTCAGAAGAAAAAAATCCTATTGGGCAAAAGCCATTGAAAAAAAAAAAGTAAAAACTGTACCACCGACAAAGTGATTTTTGGAATGTAGATATTTTCAACACATGATAGCTATTTGCTGTTTATTCGGCGAAAACAAAGTAAAACAAAAATAAATAATAATAATAATGATGATAATAATAATAATAAGCATAAGATTAGTGACGACATTTATATGCATTCAATGACGTCATCCGCGGGAAAGTGGTCGTCATGTCCTTGGTAATTTATTATTTTCACTTTGATAAGTTAAAAGGCAGAGGCATGGATCTGCGTGCGTGGCTTTGGCCGCAAGCGAAAACGGGAATTAATTTTGCTTTCGGGGCTTTACATACATATATATGTGTGTGTGTGTGTGTGTGTGTGTGTTATACATATATATATATATATATATATATATATATATATATATATATATATATATATATATATATATATATATATATATTCATATGTATATATTCATATATATATAACGCCTCGAAAGCAGTATGTATATACATACAAATATATAACCATATACATACATATACATTCTCTCTCTCTTCTTTCCTTTTCTTTTCTCTCCCTTCCATCCCTTCCTCCCTTCCTCCTTCCATCCTTCCTTCTCATTTCCCCTTCCCCCCTCCCTTTCATTCATTGACCCCACCCCCTTCTCCCTCTCTCCCCTCCCTCAAAAAAAAAAAAAAAAAAAAAAAAAACGTCGTATCACAACTTAACCTTCTCTCCAATCCATATATTTTTTTTTTCACGGTTTAGAACACGAGATCGGAATCAGGTGCCGAAGTCGTGACCACAGTTTCGAAGACGAAGAATCTTAGGTAGAGGGGATAGAGTAGGAGGAGGGAGGGGGGAGGGGTGTGATAAGGTGTTGGGAGGGGAGAAGAGGGGATGGGGTATGGTAGGGGGGATGGGGGATGGGGGGAAGTGTCAAGGAGCTTCTGTGATATGTTTACCGTGAAGGCGATTCCCCGATACTGTTAGCGTTCGTAACCGTATGTTTCGGCTACTGTTGTAATTCCCTTTTACTGTCGTTGTTTTAGCCGGGACTAATGTTCTTGTTGTTAGTCATATTACCTTCCCTCTTTTTTTCTGTTCTTTTTCTGTCTATAACAATACGAATATATATATATATATATATATATATATATATATATATATATATATACACAGCGCCGTTAATATGAAATCCGTTATTAGCACTGCTCATTTTTACAACTACATTTGACTAGCAGAAAAGACCATTGTAATGATTATGATTATAGACATCATTCTTATGCTGTCATGACACAGTGAACGCATGACAGTGATATGGTGACACTATACAGACATTATACAGTTATCTCTGAGATTCAAAGAATTCAAAAAGAAAAAAAAAAGACAATTCCTGCCGCGAATCTGTTTTTTTTGTTTTTTTTCAAATGTGAAGACCAATTCATTACGATAATTAATCATGTGACACTGATTAATAAGTATAAATGTAAATAACTTTTATTTATCTACATTTTCACGTGGACATATCTATAATTCACAGGTATATGTATAGTCATACCTGCGTATTTTTCTGCACCTCCTCCCCCCTCCCCCCTCCCCCCATTAGCCGAAACCCCCGCTAGAATGTGTATGAAAACGTACAATGACGTTGCAATTACGTCACGACAGATGTTAGAAAGACGTCGCTCGCTTTGACTTGCGCGCGCGCGCGTGTTTGTGTGTGTGTGTGTGTGTGTGTGTGTGTGTGTGTGTGTGTGTGTGTGTGTGTGTGTTTGTGTGTGTATGTGTGTGTGTGTGTGTGTGTGTGTGTATGTGTGTGTGTGTGTGTGTGTGTGCCCTTTACTGGAATCGCGTGTGTGATATATATATGTATATATATATAGATATAGATATAGATATAGATAGATAGACAGATAGATAGATAAAGAGAGAGAGGTGAGTAAACCCGTTCAAAATGCATTTTACGTGTTCTCTAGTATGAAAGGTGAGGGTGCATATTTCTTTAAAGATTTTTTGTGTTGTTGAGCTCTTTATAAGGAGTTTATGTACGTTCGTGCATGCGTGTGTTCCTTAGTGTAAAGAATGAGCGTGTATTCTACTTTATAAATCTTTTAAGAGTAAATACGTGCGTTAGAGTGTGAAAAAATAAGTGTATATGCTGTATGTATGTATGTGTGTGTGTGTGTATGTGTGTGTGTGTGTG
>NC_061851.1:22319206-22321706 GCF_019202785.1 Penaeus chinensis | reverse complement strand
TCAGCTTCTCATATCGGACTCGACCTTATCCTTTGTACATTATCCGATTAGAATAAGATTAATAGATTATTATTAATGAAATCATCACTTTCGCTAATCTCCTTCGTCCTTCCTGAAACCCTTGCATTTTTTTTCTCTCTTTCCCCTTTCATTTTCCTTTTATTCTGCATCTCCATCTTCTATCCATGTATCTTAACCGTTAATTCATTTATACCCTTTTCTTTGCCCTAATACTATACTTGCCCCCCCCCCCCCCCCCCAGGCCCCATCCTATCGTTGTATTCTGAATAGCCGCTCATGACCTTAAGTGTTAACGCGGCAGAAATGTTTCAATAACTTTGTAAGTTTTACGTACTGTCTTAACTGAGCGTGATTTCACAAATCAACATTTAAAACCATATGCGTGGGTATATGCATGTACACACGCATATATGCAAGTAGATGTGTGTTTCTCTTATGTAATCACTGATTCATTATTTCCTTGCATTTGATAATGAGGTACACTCATGTGAAAGAAGGTGTACAGATGTAGTGTTTGGCATTATTATAATAAAATAGGGAAAAACAAAAGAACAGCAAAAAATCACCATTATTATTCTCTTTTTATTATCGGTGTTGTTACTGTTGTCGATGATGCTGTTGTTTCAGTTATTATTATTTTCACTGTGATCTTTATTATCTGTTTATCTATCATTCTATCTATCTACATATATATACATTATTGTCATTATTTTTGGTTGAATATAATTTTCAGGTTTTCAAATTATTCGGCTAAAATCAAAGTTCCTCCCATCCCTTCCTTTACTCTTTCCTTCCCTCCCTTCCCTCCTCCCTTCCTTCTTTCTTTCTCCGCTCCTTTCCTTCCTTCATTCCTTCTCCTTTTTCCTTCACCCCCACCCTTCCTCCATTCCTTCCTTCTTTCCTCCCTCCCTTTCTCCATTTTTCCCGCCTCCCCCTTCTCCCGCCCTCCCTTCCCTCCCTCTTCCCCCCACACCTCCCTTCCCCCCTTTTCCTCCCCCCTTTTCCTCCCCCCACACCTCCCTTCCCCCTTTTTCCTTCTCCCGCCCTCCAACACACGCGGGCCAACTTAGTCCTTTCAGTATGATTTCGCAACCCTGTATATCCAGTTTGTGTTAATGATTTCGTTATTAATTCCCCGTTGTTTAATAATTTCCCTCCTCCCTCTTTCTTTCCTCCCTCTTTCTTTCCTCTCTCGCTCTTGTTCTTCTTCTCCCTCCCCCTCCCTACCCGCTTTTAATTATGCTAACCTCGCAGAAAATCCCGACTTACGTTTTCTATGAAGCGAAAAAAATAAAAAAAAACGAATGAATGGTTGTATGAATGGTGTAATGGCGATGCTCACTTTTTTTTTTATCTTCGCTTTTTGTTCCCCTCTCTCCACTAGTGGGAAATTACTGACCACGATCCATAAAGACTGTTGTGTAATTACCTCGCCATTAAACCCAGCCTCACTATCATTAGTGCGATTATCGCCGACAGTGCCATCGTGATTGTTATTATCACTATTACCATTATAATTATGTTTAAATCCCCTATATTCTTTTATTTTATTTTTTTATTGTTATTTTTTCCCCTTTCTATTTTGTGTTGAAAAACACACGATGATCCCTTATTGGTGTCTTCCTGTAACGTTATCGCTGTCATTATCATCGATATGTATTATCACCCTTTAATTTCATCTTTTACAACTTCCTCTTCGTTATTCTTCTTATTGTTCACACCCGACAAATTCTTCAGATGCATAAATGGAGTTGGTTGGGGTATTATGGTTCCTAACCATTACATGCTTAATATAATGTATGTAATAACTATAGGTGTAATAACTGTAATCAAAAGTATAAAAATTATTGTCTTTTGCGTTTCTTCTGTGCTCTATTTTTGTTGTTGTTGTTTATTTATTTATTGTTTTAGATTTAACGAAAACAACGTCTCGCTATAAAACTGAATCTTATTATCTGAAGAGAACAATAAAAAATGAGGTACTCCATAAACATTCTAATTTCAACAAATCATGTTTTAACACACAGAGTGGGCGTGGCTACATGAACAACCTAGCGTAAAAGTAAAAAAAAAAAAAAAAAAAAAAAAAAAAAAAAAATAACCACAATTTTTTCCCCACGAAACGAGAGACCGAAGCCAACGCGCAGCCGAACATTTGTTTACATTCGGCAGCGTGTGAATTTGCAAACGTTCGCTGAGCAGTGAGCTTTAAACTCGCGAGCTGGAGCTTTTGTGGCGTCGGCTTTTCATTGTTTTATTTATTCTTGGGGATTAACGTCGTGTGAGTGAAGTATAGTTAGGAAAAAGGATTTTGGTTAGAGCATTCTGAATTCAGAAACATAAACAAGAGAAAGAGAGATTTATGTGTGTGTGTATATATATATATATATATATATATATATATATAATGTTTGCATATATATGAATATATATGTATGTATGTATGTATATGCATATATATATATGTATTTATATAAAT
>NC_061851.1:22309206-22311706 GCF_019202785.1 Penaeus chinensis | reverse complement strand
ATAGGGGAATGATGACTTAGGTGAGAATGCCAATAGGGGAATGATGACTTAGGTGAGAATGCCAATAGGGGAATGATGACTTAGGAAGAATGATAGCCTGAGGAATGATGATAAAGGGGAGAGGATGACTTTGAGAAGAATGACAAGGAGAAAATGATGACTTTGAGAAGAATGACAAGGAGAAAATGATGACTTTGAGAAGAATGACAAGGAGAAAATGATGACTTTGAGAAGAATGACAAGGAGAAAATGATGACTTTGAGAAGAATGACAAGGAGAAAATGATGACTTTGAGAAGAATGACA
The DNA here is from genome assembly GCF_019202785.1 of Penaeus chinensis. NCBI lineage: Eukaryota > Metazoa > Arthropoda > Malacostraca > Decapoda > Penaeidae > Penaeus > Penaeus chinensis. The sequence continues at coordinate 22,311,401 of NC_061851.1, read as the reverse complement.
AGGAGAAAATGATGACTTTGAGAAGAATGACAAGGAGAAAATGATGACTTTGAGAAGAATGACAAGGAGAAAATGATGACTTTGACAAGAATGACAAGGAGAAAATGATGACTTTGAGAAGAATGACAAGGAGAAAATGATGACTTTGAGAAGAATGACAAGGAGAAAATGATGACTTTGACAAGAATGACAAGGAGAAAATGATGACTTTGAGAAGAATGACAAGGAGAAAATGATGACTTTGAGAAGAATGACAAGGAGAAAATGATGACTTTGAGAAGAATGACAAGGAGAAAATGATGACTTTGACAAGAATGACAAGGAGAAAATGATGACTTTGAGAAGAATGACAAGGAGAAAATGATGACTTTGAGAAGAATGACAAGGAGAAAATGATGACTTTGACAAGAATGACAAGGAGAAAATGATGACTTTGAGAAGAATGACAAGGAGAAAATGATGACTTTGAGAAGAATGACAAGGAGAAAATGATGACTTTGAGAAGAATGACAAGGAGAAAATGATGACTTTGAGAAGAATGACAAGGAGAAAATGATGACTTTGAGAAGAATGACAAGGAGAAAATGACTTTTGGAGTGACTTTGAGAGGATGACAACGGAAAATGATGACCCGAGAAAGAATGACAACGGGAAATGAAGCCCCAGAGAACGAAAACTACGGAAAGGGATGACCTATGATGACTTCAGATGATGGCTTCTGAAAATAGTGATTAGAGGAATTATAGCTTGGGGGGGATGATGACTCAGGGATGATGATGATAACGAACTAGTGATGACTCGGGAAAGCTCAGATGAAAGTTTCCGTAATGCCTTAAAAAAATTGTTTAATTTTTTTTTCCTTTTTTTTCTGTTTGAGATCTTATGATCAGCTTGATCAGAATTACTTTTTCCACTATATATATATATATATATATATATATATATATATATATATATATATGACTGCCGCGATAGTCCAGTGGTTAGCGCACTGCACTCCGGCCCTTGTGGTCCCGAGTTCATTTCCCCGTCGCAGCGGTCGTATAAATGCCTGCCTCTGACTGCTTGCTCGAGCCCGAGAAAACTACATATCGCCTTGAGAAGTCAAACGCAGGTCGTAGGGGAAATCACCGCCGTGTGATAGCGTGGTAGCGCCGAACCACGGTTGATTAGGAAGGGCATCCAATCAGGCAAGAGTGACACTGCCATATAACCTCGCAATAGTGAATTGAGAGAGGCCTATGTCCTGCATTGGAATGAATGGCTGTATAATATATATATATATATATATATATATATATATATATATATACTGTATATATATATATATATATAGTTATATTTCATTACAAATTAAACTAACAAATGGGTATCACTCACACACACACACACACACACACACACACACACACACACACACACACACACACACACACACACACACACACACACACACACACACACACACACACACACACACACAGGTAGCTGCATACATATCTAATACATACATACATACATACAGATGTCCATACATGCGTGCATATATATATATATATATATATATATATATATATATACATACTCAGAAATAACTGCACATGAGTATTATGATCCATTCGAATTTTCACACCATGTTTGTGCTTTCTCAGTTCATTCTTTAATCAAAATTCCCAGCTAACTGCATAGGTGTGGACGACCTCTGATATAGTTTGTATATGGTTATTACGTTACATCATTTTACAACATTAATTTTGTCTACAGTTTGAATATATCTTCTGTTATTATAATCTTGTTGTTTTTATAATATTTTGATTTTAATAAAATATGTTTTATGATATAATGTTATTTTTTTATGATTTGATATTCTCTTAGTTACGTCTTGTATTTACCACCCTGGCTAACTGCACAGGATGCTAATAACATTATATAATAGCATTACATATAAAATTTAGGCTATATCATTATTGGTTTTTATTTTTTCTAGTGTATCTTAGTCCTTTGTGTACCCTTCTGGTTAGCTTTGATAAGCATTTTGTTGAATTGTTACGTTATTTACTTTTGCAAAGTTAAGTAAGTTTATTTACCACCCTGGCTATCTGTTCAGGCGTGGCCAGTCGTGATTACAGTTTTACATATATCTGACAAAGTACAGTATTCTAATGTAATTGTACATGGTAAAATAAAGATATACA
>NC_061851.1:22286706-22296706 GCF_019202785.1 Penaeus chinensis | reverse complement strand
CCGCAATGCGTATGTATTCAGTATTTGTAGAAAGTTCTTTATCATATATTCTAATCTATGTTGTTATTTAGGGGCTCTAGTTATTGTATGCATGCATTCTTATAATCGATATATTAATTAACAAGTTTGACCGCTACTGAATAAATATTGAGCGAGTGCTACGCAGTGGTATCAGTCACCCCAGACCCATTGACAATCGTTCTTCGGCGGCCACACAGTAGTAGTTCGGAAACCTTTTGTGAGTCCGAAACCCTTTTGTAGTCGTTCGGAAACCTTTTATAAGAGTTTGAAACTTTTTGTAAGAGTTCGAAACCTTTGATGAGTTCGAAACCCTTTTGTAGTCGTTCGAAATCCTGTAATATGAGTTCTAATCGTTTTATAAGTCCGAAACCTTTTATGACTTCGAAACTCTTTTGTAGTCGTTCTATAAGAGTTTGAAACCTTTTATGACTTCGAAAACCTTTTGCAGTCGTTCGGAGACCTTTTATAAGAGTTCGAAACCTGTTGTAGTTATTCGAAAACCTTTTGTATTAGTTCGAAATAATTGATCAGTTCGAAACTCTTTTATAGTCGTTCGGAAACATTTTATGAGAGTTTGAAACATTTTGTAGTTATTCGAAAACGTTTCGGAAGAGTTCGAGCCTTCTATAAGAGTTCGAAACCTATTATGAGCTCGAAACCTTTTTGTAGTCATTCGAAGACCTTTTTAAGAGTTAGAAACTTTTTACAGTGCTTCGAAATCCTTTTCTTGTTTTATTGTTTTTTTTTTTTTTTTTTTCCATGGGGTTTCCTGGTAGGGTCCTTCTGAGTCCTTATAATCACTGCTTTGTCCTGAGATCCTGTGGTCATTCTGGGTGGTTGGTGTTCGTGGGATGGGAGAGTCACACACCTCAAAAATTGCTTCGCAGAGACGTGGGAAGTCTGATTGGCAGGTGTTATAAGGTAGGGGTGTGTGGGAAGTGTTGATCTGGATGTGGTAGGATATGGGATATTAATGGTTTTTTTGTTTTTTGTTATTTTCCTTCATAACACATACGAATAAATTCGAGTATTTATAAGTGCATACATACAGACACATGCATGCATGCACACATACATAGACGCATACACATTTTCATAAACACACACACACACTCAAACACAAACAAACAAACAAACAAACAAACAAACACGAGACAAAGCAAAGACATCCACACAAATAAACAAACGTAAACATACACAGAAACAAACACAGAAACACACCCACGTGAAAGTCGAAGAAAGGATTTTGCTCCTGACGCTGCGAACAAATCAATCTGGTAACACTGTATTGTGAAACCCTAACACTGTTACCAGACATATTAATTGCTGACACGTCCACGCTTCAAATTCACGGACATACAGACCAACACTGGAATTTACTGAAAATGGATGTAAACTAAAGGAATGTGTGTATATATATGTGTATATATGTAGATTTGTGTATATTTATTTATTATTGAGTGAAAATAGTAATAAAAATAGGAGAAAAATAGGGTAGTGAAAAGTAGATTAATAGATAACGTAATGATGTTACATAAATTTATGAATAATATAGTAGTAATATGATGAAGTTTTCCATAGAACGCTTTTTAATATCCTGCATTTAGTTAAGGATATTAAAATATTAATAAAGTTTATTACAAATATTCTTTGTAATAAAAAAATATTTGAAAGTATATGCACTTCGTCTTCATTTAAACGATGTCAAAATCGTATTTTCATAAAGGTATGTAATATGAAATAATTTTACAACAATAGTGATAATAAAAATGAGTAACGACATCAGAATAATTATCAAGAAAAATAAGAAAAGAAATACGAAAATAACAAGAATAAATTGATAAAAATAACAATAACAAAATAAAGCATGAATGGATAATTCTTAATGAGATAATGAAGTTTGTCCTTGAATGCCTTTTAAGAATATCCACTTACATATTAAACAGATTTTTTATAGAACCTATGACAAAAATATCTTTTAGCAGTAACTAAATTTACTTCAATGCTTTCTACCTCTTCAGAAATTTAATTGCTATAAACGCGTGTTATTTTGAGTGAGATTGCCTATGCTGATATTTGCATTTCGTTGCAATTTAACACAACTGCAACACCTTTGCTGTTATTATTGGTATTGGTATCGTTATTGTGTTAATTCCCATTCGAATTATAATAATAATCATTATTGCTTTTAATGATATGGAATAAGTAATGAGAATGATTCTTTTTTATTACTTATAATATCAATAATTATTATCACTAATATCACTAGTATTATCAGTAACAGTAGTAGTCAGTTGTTCTTATTGTTATTTTTGTTATTGATACTATTATTGTTATTGTTCTTATTATTATTATCATTATTATTATTATTTTTATTATTATTATTATTATTATTATTATTATTATTATTATTACCATAATTACTATTATTATCATTATTATTATTATTATTATTATTATTATCATTATTATTGTTGTTTTGTTTTTGTTGCTGCTGTTACTAATATTATTATTATCATTATCATTTTAATCATTATCATTATTATTGTTATTATTATTATTATCATTATTTTCATTACCATTGTTATTATTGTAATTATTATAACAATATCATAAACAGCACTAAGAGTATTTCCATGTTTTATTCCTCCTATCCCTTCCTGTATGCGTTCATGGTCATCACCATTTTGATGACCATCATCATCACCATTTTCATCAACATTACCATCACCATTATCATCACCATCATCACCACCACCATCATCATCACCATCACCACCACCACCATCATCGTCAGCATCACCATCATCATCATCACAATCGGCATCATCACCATCACCGCCACCATCAGCATCATCATCACTATCATCATCATCACCATCACCACCACCATCACCATCACCAGCATCAGCATCACCACCAACATCATCACCAACACCATCATCATCATCACCACAATCATCATCACCATCATCACCATCATCCTCATCATTATCATCACCACCATCATCATCATCACCACCATCATCAGCATCATCATTACCATTACCATCATCACCACCACCATCAGCATCACCATCACCGCCACCATCAGCATCATCATCACCATCATCATCATCACCATCATCATCATTACCACCACCACCACCATCACCACCACCATCATCATCACCATCACCATTACCATCATCATCATCACCACCATCAGCATCAGCATCACTATCATCATCATCACCATCACCACCACCACCATCATCATCACCATCATCATCACCACCACCATCATCATCACCATCATCATCATCACCATCAGCATCATCACCACCACCATCATCATCATCATCATCACCATCATCATCATCATCACCATCATCATCATCATCACCATCATCATCATCACCACCACCATCAGCATCATCATCATCACCACCACCACCACCATCATCATCACCATCATCATCACCATCATCATCACCACCACCATCAGCATCATCACCATCATCATCATCATCATCATCACCATCATCATCATCACCACCACCATCAGCATCATCATCATCACCACCACCATCATCATCACCATCATCATCACCATCATCATCACCACCACCATCAGCATCATCACCATCACCGCCACCTTCAGCATCATCATCACTATCACCATCACCACCACCATCACCACCACCATCAGCATCAGCATCATCATCACCATCACCACCACCACCACCATCATCATCATCACCATCATCATCATCACCACCACCATCATCATCATCATCATCATCATCATCATCATCACCATCATCACCATCACCACCACCATCAGCATCACCATCATCACCATCACCACCATCATCACCATCATCAGCATACCTGGATCAAGGAAAAATAGAATTGAATTTGTGTTATACATATAAAGAAAAAAAATAAGATAGTTCATAATCCATTTCATAAAAAAAAAAAAAAATAGAAAATGAAATATATATATGATTGATACTGATCTTAATGTTTTTTTTAAATAGATTTAAACGCATTTTATTTTTTCCAAGCTAAAAACACTGAATAAGAATTCGATCAAAAGCTTATTGAATTGATAAGAGAAAAATAATAATAATTTTATGTTAGAAAATTAGGCCAGAAAATTTAATTAAACATTTTATTTAAAGAAAAAAAAAATGTTTTGGGAAAATTATGTTATGAAACTACATTAAAGAAACTCATATTAGAAAGTTATTTTGGGAATAACTATGTTCATAAGAAAATAGAGTAAAGATGAAGATATGAAAACTGAAAAAAACTAAGAATAACCAAAATGTCGAATCCCCACAAAACTATATATTTTTTATTTCTTTCTTTCTTTCTTTCTTTCTTTCTTTTTTATGTGAGATGAGTTAGCGATCTAAATATAGCATTGGAAATAGGTCGAAAATTGGTCGAAACATATAATAAAAACAACATAGATGCTAGAATGGATAAACAAACAAAAATATACAAAAAAAATAACGGTACAGATGGTTCTAGAAAATTCTAGAGGAACAAATAACTAGTTATATCTACAAATAACTAAGCATGAATAAAGAGCAAGGGTCAGCAACCTTTTGAATATAGTGCGCCAGTGTTGTTGTTTTTTTTTTTTTTTTTGTTTTGTTTTTACTACTACTTCGCGTGCCAGGTTTTATTTTGTTCTGCAATCTATAGCCTATGAAACTCAAAATCATAAAATGACCTTTGTAATTAAAGTAAAATGTATTTTCCTGCATGGGCATAACATAAACGTGACATTTAGTATTCTTTGCACCTTTTTTCTCTTAAATTAATACTCACCGTATTAATGTGATTCGTGTCCCTTGCTTAATTTTTTCCAAAATTTCGGGTGAATAACTAAACACCTTGAGCTTCACACCCTCGGAATATCCGCTGTAAGCTTGCAATGTTATAGCTACTTTCTACGTATCGAATTTATCATGCAGTGATGTCCAGGAATTTAATATGGAGACTGCATGATCATTCGTACTAGTTTCCAATATTTCTAGATCTTAGAATTTAGCTGACTGCAATGATAAACCTCTCTCTCTCTCTCTCTCTCTCTCTCTCTCTCTCTCTCTCTCTCTCTCTCTCTCTCTCTCTCTCTCTCTTCTCTCTCTCTCTCTCTCTTTCCCTCCCTCCCTCTTTCTCTCTCTCTTGTATTATTTTGTAGGCAATTAACCAAAATTAATGTTTTAAGTATGGGGAGGGAATAACATGCTCTTGCTCTCTCTCTCTCACACAAACACACACACATACACACACACACACACACACACAAAACATAATTAAGGATGAGTAAAAATAAGTGCAAAAGATAATGAGGAAGGATTCACAGCGTCCTCGCCAAGGCTTCATCTTCCACACCACAAAACCACATGAAAATATTCGAAGGACAGATTAAGAAGGATGCATCTCTCTCTCTCTCTCTCTCTCTCTCTCTCTCTCTCTCTATCTATCTATCTATCTATCTATCTATCTATCTATCTATCTATCTCTCTCTTTCTGTAAAAGGCTATAGAGAGGACCTTTGTTCAGTGGTTTGCAGGGGTAGTCATAGTTATTACGGCGTGACTCTTTATTGGTGAAGAGTACTACACAGTGAAAGAAACACTTCAGACAAGTCTCAGAGTAAGCGCTGAGCGTGGGGTCGCGTGGTCCTGCCCTCCAGCCCTGAGGAGCCGAAGTGGGTGGCGACCTTGACACGACGAGCGCTGGGCACGAACTCTCTAAGCCTGGGTCATCCTTGAGCATAAATAGCGAGCGTCTACCGGAACGCGACGCGGGACGACAGCTGCAGGAAGCGTAAGGGAAGCGAGGCGAGGTCACCGTGACTGCTGCTTATGTGGGAAGAGCGAGGCGAGGTCACTGTGATATCTGCTTAATAACATGCCATACTTCTCGGTCACCTACTCACGCCTCGCCCTCGAGGCACCTTAGATTTGCCTCAAGGGTGACCCAACTTGGCTGGTCCTGACGTGCGGTATCCCTGGTGTCCTTGTCTTCTTTGTCCTGGTCCTTGGTAAATCCGTCCGTCCTCGACGTCCACACGTCCTCGAAGGTCTCGCACAGGTCCTTCTCGACTTCGGATTCGTCCAGACTTCCTCGTAGTCCTCGTCCAGGCCTAACTAGAAAGCGTCCCAGCTCAACACACGTCCTCGCAGATCTCGTCCGGGTCCTTCTCGGCTGCGTGCTTCCGGTGACGTCTTTCCCACAGCATCTTAAGGTGACCGTTTCGGCAGCAGGGTCATCTTTTGGTACCGAGTCAGATATCCGTGAACCAGATTATACACGTAAAGGCCAAGATAGTAAGAGAAAAAGAAAAGCAACAGAAAAAAGGGTGTTAAGCGTGTAGCCGGTTATTTATATTAATATGCTGTTTTTTTAATATTCGAATTTACGTTATTTTCATTTTTTTTTTAATTTTGTGTTTTACTTTCATAAGATAAGAAGAAAATTGAAGAGAGAGACGTTAGTAGCGATCCGCAAGGACCTGGCTTGAACTACCAATCGTCTCCGATAGATAGGAGAGTAGATAAGGAAAACGGCACGGCAATCCGCAAGGATTTACTTGAACCAGTTGTCGTCACACAGAGAAGAAATGTATTTAAAATAAGAAATCATGTACTAGACACTTGTCATGACTGACAAAATCGCGGGCAAAAGAGATACGTCATAGATCTTTACGCCTGCAACTACGACAGCAACAAACCCTATTAATGAAAAGGTTTAATTGTATTTTGTTCTGCGTGGATGAGTGAGTGAGTGTGTGTGCGTATGTGTGAGCGTGAATGAGAATGAAAGTGAGAGTGACCTCACACAGATCGGAATGTATAACAAACATGAAGATTACCGTTTATCTTAACGATAATGCAATAAACTAGCGATGCAATTAATATGAAATTATTTAAACTACAACAACATTTAATGATATGCGACAGATGCACTAATGAACGATGATGTGAAAAATATTCGCAAGCTTTCTCGCAAGCAAATCTTCTCGGGGTCAGAAAATCTCCCGAGGTAGCCACGTCTAGCTTTGCATGTGACTTCATCGACGTGGGGTCTATACCCAAAAATACCGTACTATACGAAGCGAACGAGCCGGGAAAATTTATAAATAATCCACTCTTTTCTGCGAATCTATGATAGGCGCTCGTGACATGCCCTACGGGTGTCTATCACGAATCACACGATCGCTTGGGATTTACCCAAAACATGCCAGCGACTTCTACAGGGTGAGAAGGGTGTGATTAAAACGCGAATAACGACTCTATCTTAAAACCTAATCCTACATTATTTAACGGACATACTGCAGGTCACCCGACTCAAAAGTTACCGATCATACGAATAACATCGGTTACACCTGTACGTACTATCGTTACGTCGGAGCGTAGATTTATTAGGCGATTCACGGAACCCCGGTTATATCAGGCATCTCTGTGCATTCCGATATAGGGAAGATTTTAACGCTATACTCATAAAATTCGCGTTACAAGCTCCGTTCCAGCGCCGATAGAACGTGTCACCACTGAGCAGTAGCTACGCGTATTCCTATGGTTCAAACAATTTCAAACAACCAAATTAATGCGAGCTGTCTCTCAAGTCATTTCACGTGTCGACCGCCCGGAAGAAAGAGAAAGCGAGGTCAGGTCAGGTCGGGACGGGAAACGCGCGATGAGAATAGAAATAAATGAAATGATATTCATAATAAGATGAAGTCACGAACGTGTTAAAGGCGTTGTAGTTGACACAATAGGTTCTCATAACGAAAAAAAATAATTATATACTTAATTAATGAACGATATTCATGTTTGTTGATTACATACCATGATCACACGGTAATGTGATCAAAGGTCAGAGGAATAGTGTGAGAGCGTACCATTTCCTGTCACTTAGCAACGCGAGAGTGACTGCACATACGGCTTAACACATTTATGGAAGAAGAAGGGAGGGAAGAGAAATAAAGAGGCCCAAAACGTGTACTCACGTGGCTTTGAAGACGATGGGTCGAGCGGATTTCTGAGACTGTGTGTCCGTGTTTCGAGCCAAAAGGACGCAAAGAGCTGCCACCAGAATGTAAGACTATCAAAAGAACCTCAATACGTTGGTTGTGACTGGTTGGGCAGTGACTCCTTATTAATGAAAAGTACTACACAGTGAAGGGAACACACGAGACGAGTCTTGGGGTAAGCGCTAAGCGTAGGATCGCGTGGTCCTGCCCTCCAGCCCTGAGGAGCCGAGGCTGGGTGGCGACCTTGACACGACGAGCGCTGGGCACGAACTCTCTAAGCCTGGGTCATCCTTGAGCAGAAATAGCGAGCGTCTACCGGAAGCTGCAGGAAGCGTGGGGGGAGCGAAGCGAGGTCACCGTGACAGCTGCTTATGTGGGGGGAGCGAGGCGAGGTCACTGTGACAGCTGCTTAATGACATGCCATACTCTCTCTCTCTCTCTCTCTCTCTCTCTCTCTCTCTCTCTCTCTCTCTCTCTCTCTCTCTCTCTCTCTCTCTCTCTCTCTCTCTCTCTAACTTTATGTGTGTGTGTGTGTGTCTGTGTCTCTGTATTTATCTCTCTCTCTCTCTCTCTCTCTCTCTCTCTCTCTCTCTCTCTCTCTCTCTCTCTCTCTCTCTCTCTCTCTCTCTCTCTCTCTCTCTCTCTTCGTTAATACAGTGGTGTATAATCCTACAATAATACAGCATTGTTCTATATCCTACGTCATAACCACGATGGAATGCATTTTGGTGTATATTTAAAAACGCAGGATTATCTTAATGGTATATGGTAATTTGTATTAGTATGATTGTTCCTAAAATGGAAGTGTTTTTCAGAATGTATGGCTATTTTCCTGGTATACGATTATTTTCATTCGTATTTCAAAATGTATGATTGTTTAACTGTTACATGCTTTATTTCAGTTTGTACGATTGTTTTCATGATGTATGTCTCTCTCTGGGTATTTTGTTATTTACTAATGTAGGGTTACGAAATGGAAATGTCAATTTTAATCAAAACGGTATCACCATTATTCTTCTGTTATGTATATTGTATTATGTGTGTGTGTCTGTTTGTGTGTGTGTGTGTATGTATGCATGTATGTATGTATGTGTGTGTGTGTGTGTGTGTGTGTGTGTGTGTGTGTGTGTGTGTGTGTGTGTGTGATTTCCTATTATCTTTTAAGAAATAAATCATAATGGAAAAAAACAAATCCCATCAGAATCAACAGTTCAAATATGGTTTTCTTGCTTGCTTGCTTAACCTCTAGTTTCGCAAGGCAAAAATTTAGATAAGTTAATCCAATTAATTTTCGTCAGCCAATAACCTCACTGGGGATTATGACGTCAAATGAAGCAATGGAAGAGAAACTATATTATTTTTACAATTATATACCTATATATAGATCATAGATGCGAAAATAAGTGGAAAAATATTGCCTTTTATATCTACCCTACACACAGACACACAGAGGGAGGTGAGAGAGAAAGAGAACGAGCGAAAGAGAGAGAGAGAGAGAGAGGGAGAGAGAGAGAGAGAGAGAGAGAGAGAGAGAGAGAGAGAGAGAGAGAGAGAGAGAGAGAGAGAGAGAGAGAGAGAGAGAGAGAGAGAGAGAGAGAGAGAGAGAGAGAGAGAGAGAGAGAGAGAGAGAGAGAGAGAGAGAGAGAGAAAGAGAGAGAGAGAGAGAGAGAGAGAGAGAGAGAGAGAGAGAGAGAGAGAGAGAGAGAGAACGAGAGAGAAAGCGAGAGAGAGCGAACGCGAGAGAGAGAGAGAGAGAGAGAGAGAGAGAGAGAGAGAGAGAGCGAACGAGAGAGAGAGAGAGAGAGAGAGAGAGAGAGAGAGAGAGAGAGAGAGAGAGAGAGAGAGAGAGAACGAGAGAGAAAGCGAGAGAAAGTGAACGAACGAGAGAGAGAGAGAAATGGAGAGAGAAAGAGAGAGAGAGAGAGAGAAATGGAGAGAGAA
>NC_061851.1:22279206-22281706 GCF_019202785.1 Penaeus chinensis | reverse complement strand
AGGAGAGGGAGTAAGGGAAGGGGAAGGAGAAAAGAGGGGGAGGAGGGGTGTAGGGGGCTTCAAGGGGAGGGGGAAGGGGGGGATTAGCTAGTTGAATTCCCGCAGCAATATACAGTTATCCGGCCAAGGATGAATATGCATGTAAGGGCGTCGCCATGTCGCTTTGGGATTAATCATTCTAGATTCAATTAGGAACGCTAACATAGAAAGCCATTTCTTCTTCTTATTCTTTCTTCGTCTTCGTTTTCTTCTCCTTTCTTCGTCTTCGTTTTCTTCTTCTTTTTCTTCTTCTTCTTCTTCTCCTTCTTCTTCTTCTGCCTCCTCTTATTATTATTATTATTATTATTATTATTATTATTATTATTATTATTATTCTCCTTCTTCTTTTTCTACCTCTTCTTCTTCTTCTTCTTCTTCTTCTTCTTCTTCTTCTTCTTCTTCTTCTCCTTCTTCTTCTTCTGCCTCCTCTTCGTCTTCTTCGTCTTCTTCTTCTTCTTCTCCTTCTTCTCCTTCTTCTTTTCTGCCTCTTCTTCTTCTTCTGCTACTTCTTCTTTTTCTTCTTCTTCTTCTTCTTCTTCTTCTTCTTCTTCTTCTTCTTCTTCTTCTTCTTCTTCTTCTTCTTCTTCTTCTTCTTCTTCTTCTTCTTCTCCTCCTTCTTCTTCTTCTGCCTCCTCTTCGTCTTCTTCGTCTTCTTCTTCTTCTTCTCCTTCTTCTCCTTCTTCTTTTCTGCCTCTTCTTCTTCTTCTACTACTTCTTCGTTTTCTTCTTCTTCTTCTTCTTCTTCTTCTTCTTCTTCTTCTTCTTCTTCTTCTTCTTCTTCTTCTTCTTCTTCTTCTTCTTCATCTTCTTCTTCTTCTTCTTGTGTTTTTTTTTTCTTTTCCCTTCGTCTTCGTTTATTCTTATTCTTTCCTCGTCTTCTTCTTCTACTTCTTCTTCTTTTTCTCTTCATCCTCATCCTCATCCTCATCCTCCTAGTATTATTATTATTATTATTTTTTTTTTTTTTTATTATTATTATTACCATTATTATTATTACTAATATAATTATTATTATTACTACTAATACCAATATCATTACCACTACTATTGTTATTGTCATCATTATTATCCTTATCATTATTATTCGTTTTCATCTACTTCTTCGTTTTCTTCTCGGACTGTGTCATACATTCGAGGATTCGTAAATAATCCCATATTTCACACATATGATTATTTTGTACCCCTAAAAAAATATATAAAAGAAAACAAACAAACAAGCAAATTTGAAAAATGATACGAATCCAAAGAAAAAAAACATAATGGTCGAGTGACAAGTATGTTTACATTTCCCGTTTTCTTTTCCATGTATTTTTTTTTTTTTCCCTCAATGGATGAAGCGATTGTTGATTTTCATTTTGCGTTTTCTGTGGTCAGGGTACGTGGGATGAATGGGCGTGATCACTATGAACGGAGTAGAGGATAGTAGTAGTAGTAGTAGTAGTAGTGATGGTGGTGGTGATGGTAGTAATAGTAATAATAGTAGTAGTAGTAGTAGTAGTAGTAGTGATGGTGGTGGTGATGGTAGTAATAGTAATAGTAGTAGTAGTAGTAGTAGTAGTAGTAGTAGTGATGGTGGTGGTGATGGTAGTAATAGTAATAATAGTAGTAGTAGTAGTAGTAGTAGTAGTGATGGTGGTGGTGATGGTAGTAATAGTAATAATAGTAGTAGTAGTAGTAGTAGTAGTAAAAGTAGTAGTAGTAGTAGTAGTACTAGTAGTAGTAGTAGTAGTAGTGGTGGTAGTAGAAGTAGTAGAAGTAGAATAGTGGTAGGGGTAGTGGCAGCAGTAGCAGTAGTAGTAATAGTAGTAGTAGTAGTGGTGGTAGTGGTATTAGTAGTAGTAGAACAAAAAATATAATATCAGTACTAATAATGGTAATCATAATAATGGTAATAAAAACAATAACATTAATAATAGTAACAACTGTGTTAATGATATAAAGGTGAATTACCTGCTGAACTTGAGATGCCACAAAACGAACAAATGTAAACAAGTGTTTATCTAGTCCAACAAAAAAAGATTAAAAAAAGATAATACTATAGATTAAACTAAATAAAACTCACACTTCAGACCCTCCGTCGGTAAAGGTTGTGCACAAAACAGAATTATAATTATGAAGTTAAATTCATAACGGGTAAACTTCACCCCGCTTGTGGTTCTCCGGGCGATATGCGTTGAGGTTCATAAGCACTGCAGAACTAATCTTATTCCACACGCTCTGACATTCGTGTTTTTATGCCAATTTGAGGATTATAGAGAGTTGTAACAATAGCGATACTTTTTATCTTACTTTTCTTTAACTATTATTGTTTCTTTTATTATTATTTTATTTCATTTATCTTACGTAGGGAAGGAAATAATATCAAAGTTAATGGAGATTTTTTTTTTCCACAGCGATACATTTTTCTTACTTCCTTTTACTATTATTGTTTTTTTTTTTCTCTCTCTTTAATTATTTTATC
>NC_061851.1:22261706-22264206 GCF_019202785.1 Penaeus chinensis | reverse complement strand
CAGCCCAGAGACCCTGTTAGGCAAACATATGGTACAGGTAAGCTAGGAAAGGGACGGGTGGGCGGGCAAGGAGGGTTGGAGAGTGGGGTGGGCGGGGATGGGTGGGCGGGGATAGCCAGTGGGTGGGTGGGCGAGGTGGACGAAGTGGGTGGTGGGTGGATGGGAGAGATATACAGAAAGAGGGATTATGAAAACGAAAAAAATAAGAAAAATGGACGATAGAGCAAAGGGATGAAGGGTGGAAGAGGGGGAGAGGGAAAAGTGGGAGGAAGAACTGAGAGTAAGAGAAGGAAGAGCGGAAAGAGAGTTGGGAGAGAGAAGGAGAGATAAAGAGAGAAGATGAGTAGAAGGGAGGAAAAAAACGAAGGTGGGAGAGAGGGAAAGAAAGAAGGAAGTTGGGGGATTGTGGAAGGAAAAAATAAGAGGAGAAGGAGGTAAGAGGAGGAGGATAGGGGCGAGGGATGGGAGAGGGGAAGGATGAAAAGAGAGGGAAAAACACAATAGAGAGAGAAGAAAAGGGGAGAGAAGAGAGCTCAGAGTAAAGGTGGAGAGAGAGAGAGGGAGAGATAAGGAAGGGGGATGAGAAGGAGAGTTAGAAAGAACGGAAATGAAAGCAGGGAGACAGAAAGGAAGGAGAAAAAGTAATAGAAATGGACAAGTGAGAATGAGAGAAGGCAGGGTGTTGAAGAAGATGAGAGGAAGGGTGAAGAAAAAAAAACGGAATAAAGAAACAAGGACGGACAGAAAAGGGATGAGAGAGAGAGAGAGAGAGAGAGAGAGAGAGAGAGAGAGAGAGAGAGAGAGAGAGAGAGAGAGAGAGAGAGATAATTGTTCAGTTCCTTCATAAAAGAAAGAAAATAATAAAAACAGTAATTACAATAACGATAATAATAATAATAATAAACCATATCTAATGATAGATAATTAAATCCGGAGAACAAATGGCGAGTCCTCAGTCACTCCCTAAACAAATAAAGACAAAAAAAATACTTTTCCTAAAAATCTATCGATAGATAATGAAGCCCCACTTCTTTTTTCCCTTAATTACCTCCCTTAATTACACTTTTTCAGCCACCGCGGTAGCATTGTCATCATCGTCATCACAAATAAGCCCGGTCATCACATCTTGCAAATGACAGGAGACGGTCAAACTTGCAATGACAAAATCTTCAAGTGTGACTGATGCTGAGTCTTTTACGGGAGAGAGAGAGAGAAAGAGAAAAGGAGAGAGAGCGAGAGAGAGAGAGAGAGAGAGAGAGAGAGAGTGAGAGAGAGAGAGAAAGAGAAAAAGAGAGAGAGAGAGAGAGAGGGGGGTAGATAGAGAGATAATGGTTACTGTGAACAAGTGTATGGTTATTCTGACGAGGTGGTTATTAAGAACAAGTATTTTAAGATTTTTTACAAAGTGGTTATTACCAACTTCATTGAGCATTTTGAAAAAGGGATTATTAAGAACTTATTGTGAAAGAGCTTTTGTTATAGTTTAATTTATATAGTTTCTTTTTTTTATGAGAACATAGCCGCAAAAAAGATAATAATAATAAATAAAATATTATCTGAATTTATAGTTTAATTGTCAAAGCTTCATTTTTTTTTATCTTTTTTCCTTTTCATTTTCTTTTCACGAAAACAGTAAATTTCCACATTTTTTCTTTTTTTTTCTTCTTTTTTTTTGTTTTACCTTCGCCATGATTTCCTTGTTATTTTTTTTTTTTCTTCTTCCTCTTTTCTCTTCTCTTTTGTTCGTTATTGTACACATAGGATGAGAAATATATTATACGAAAATGAAAAGGAATGAAAGCAAAGAGAAAGAGGAGATAGAGAGGAAAGAAAGAAAAACAGAAAGAGAGTGCGCGAGGCAGAAAAGAAGAGGGAGAAAAAGATAGATAGATTCAGAAAGAGAGAGAGAGAGTAATTCAATATATATAATGATAAGAGAAGGTGGGAGAGAGACAGAGAGAGAGAGAATTTAAGAAGAAAAAAAAGAATGGACTGAGAAAGAAGAGTAGGAAAGAGGAAAGAGGAGAAAGAATAATCAGTGGATACAAAACGACTCGCAAAAAGAAAGAGGAGAAACAGAGAAGCGAGAAATAGAAGAGACTAAAGTAAGGAAGAAGAAAATATGATTAAAAGTGAGAGAAAAAAACTAAAAACGCACCAGAAAGTAAATCGGAATAAGGAAAAAGAGATAGGAAGAAGAGGAAGAGGGGGAGGAAGAGAGAAAAGGGGAGAGGGATGGAGGCGTTAGGGGCCATTACGTATAAACCATTAACTCACCGAAAAAAATTTCACCTCCTAATAAATCAAAGGATGTGGGGGGCGTATATAAGGGGGGAGGGGGTGTAATGGGTGTAATGGGGGGAGGAAAGGGGGAGGAGGGGGTGATGACGTAGGTTAGTGTCTACCTTCTGTTCCGGTCATAAGCACCCACGTACACACACTTACACATATATAGGTTCTGTGTCTTCCGTTTCTCTTTCTTTCTCTCTCTCTCTTTTTC
>NC_061851.1:22254206-22259206 GCF_019202785.1 Penaeus chinensis | reverse complement strand
TGATTTCGTTGTCTATAATCTGATGCATTGATTAATCATAAGACCCCCCAAAAAATAAATGAAAATTTGAAATACTAATACGTAATAATATATAAAAAAGACATTTTAGAAATTTATGCGCTTGTCAACCTCCACTTACCTAGCCCTTAACTAATAATATGGTTGTAACTTTGAATCGGTATGTATTTCGTGACTTGTGTTTTCGTTGACATTCTGCCTTGATATAGAGTCTATATATACTCCTTGATGTGGAATACATTACTGATGCAAATACGTATGTGTCTGTGTAGCTGTAAGTATATTTTCCGTGCAGAAATTCTGATTCTGTCAATATTTTCCTATTTTCAGATGTTTTAACTTACGTATGCCTGTCTTTTTGTATGTTTGTTTTTCTATCTATCTTCTTTTCTGTCTGTTTATCTGACTCTTTGTTTATCTCTATCTCTCTATTTATCTGACTCTCTGTCTGTCTCCTTCTGTCTGTCTCTCTCTCTCTGTCTCTCTCTCTCTCTCTCTCTCTCTCTCTCTCTCTCTCTCTCTCTCTCTATCTATCTATCTATCTATCTATCTATCTATCTATCTAATTATCTATCTATATATATATATATATATATATATATATATATATATATCTCCCTCCCCCTCTTCCTCTCCTTCTTCCTCTTCCTCTTCTTTTTCCTCTCCCTCTCTCTCTCCCTCGATTCTTCAACCTGTAGGGTCGATTTTATCACGTTTAGAAATCGTCATATAAAGAGTGTTAATTATGATGCTAATTGCTATATTAGTAAGAGAATGTCAATCATTTACACGCAATAAGAAACAGACACACAATCGAATGAATAACGATTGAATCTTATTTAATACTTATTGATATCAATTTAGAACAATAAAATTTGTTTGTGTTGCGATGGTAAATTCGATCTTGTTCTGAAAAAAACAAACGAAAAAGCAGTTTGGAGGATTTTTATACTATTTAACCAGGATTTTTTTTTTTTTTTTTTTTTTTTTTTTTAATACACCATATTAGTACAAGTAGGTTTCATTTGTTATGGTATTATGTGCCAGTGAAATAAATATAAAGTAAAGGGTTGAAGAAGACAGCCCTATTAAGCATCTTTGGTGTACAACTAACTACTCAGTCCTGTGCAATATATATGAGAAGAGGAAACCAAAATTAAATGTTGTGTAGTAACTTGAATTTATTGAAAATGAAAAGTAATATAGCGGAATGTACAAATTCATTTTAATTGTATAGAACGTGTATGTACATACATGTGCATATCTATAGATATACATATACATGTGTATGTGTTGATACAGATATGATTCATATACACATTATATATATATATATATATATATATATATATATATATATATATATATATATATATTAAACTCTAAAGTAGTCTTAAAAGACACAATTCTTTTTATGCAAAAAGTAATATTATTTTTTATCAGATCCTCAACCCTTGAAACCCATTCACGGGCCCCAGGCTATGAACCCCAGATCCGGAAGCATATCTCAACGTAAAACCGAATATACGCAATGCTGCCCCAGTCCGTCGTTCTGTGGGACGAGTGTTCATAGCGTGTCACGTCGGGTTTGGTTCCCACAGTGAGGTACCTTTGGTCGAAATTTAGGTTTACTCCCATAAGGAGAGCTAGTGACTTTGCTCTAGAAAGGGGGGGGGAGTGAGTGTAGATTCGCGATTTTCGTGAATTTTCTCCGTCTTCGTTATCGTCTTTTATAATTTTGCTTCTTTGCTTTTTTCTTCAAGCTTTTTTTTTTTTTTTTTTTTGCTTCTCTTTTCCTTTTCTTGCTTCTTCTCCTTCTTTTTAATCTTGTTTTTCAACTTCCCCCTCTTTTTTTTATTCTTCTTCTTACTCTCCTTCTTCATCATCATCTTCATCTCAATATTCCAAATCATTTTCATATTCCAAATTCTCAGTTCAAGCCTCTCATTATTCAGGAAAAGTAAGGGTAAAGTAAAAGAAAATAAATATTGAATAGAAATAAATTCTTTGCACACAGAGAGGAAATTTAGAAGCAAGAATTAAAGATAAACAAAACAAAAACTAAACTTTTCACACCAAGAATAACCACTGTAACAAATGGAATAAAGCTAAATTATTATCAGAATTATATAATAGCATTACTGAGATTTTTAGTTATCTGGAATAAAGCTAAATTATTATCAGAATCATATAATATCATTACTGAGCTTTTTAGTTATCTGGAATAAAGCTAAATTATTATCAGAATCATATAATATCATTACTGAGCTTTTTAGTTATCTGGAATAAAGCTAAATTATTATCAGAATCATATAATATCATTACTGAGCTTTTTAGTTATCTGGAATAAAGCTAAATTATTATCAGAATCATATAATATCATTACTGAGATTTTTAGTTATCTGGAATAAAGCTAAATTATTATCAGAATCATATAATATCATTACTGAGCTTTTTAGTTATCTGGAATAAAACTAAATTATCATCAGAATTATATGATATCATTACTGAGATTTTTTAGTTATCTGGAATAAAACTAAATGATCATCAGAATTATATGATATCATTACTGAGATTTTTTAGTTATCTGGAATAAAACTAAATGGTTATCAGAATTATATAATATCATTACTGAGATTTTTAATTATCAAGTTGAATGCCAGCCTACGTTAAGCACATGCCATCTATCTTTCAGGATCTGTATAAAGAAATATTGTGACATTTTACTGTTGATTTACGAGCTCGTTTTAAGATAGAACTACAATGCGATGTTAAGTACGATCTGCGAGTACATAATGTGTTGTTTATATCGTCGTTTTGTTGTATATGGAAAGGTAATAATGATAGTCGTAAAACAGTAATCGTTTTGGTAATGACGATAATGATATATGAAATTAATGAAAATTACAGTGATAATAATGATAATTATAGTGATAACATTGATAATAATGGGGATAATAATGATAATAGTAATTAGGATCATATTAATGATAATAATAATGACAACAACAACAATAATAGTAATGATAATGATGCTGATGATAATAATAATAAGAGTAATGATAATGATGATGATGATAATTAAGAGTAATAATAATCATCATAATCATCATCATAATGACAATGATAATAAAAACAAACACTAACACTAATATCTAAAATAATAATAGTAATGATAATAAGATAATAATGATAAAAATAATGATTATAATAACAACAATGATAATAACTCTTATTATTATTATTATTATTATTACTATTATTATAAAACCAAAAACAATAATAATAATGCGTCTCCTCCTAATATCAACAACGATAACCATGCCAGCGCATACCTTATAGACAAGGCGATAGTGTATAACATTCCGATCGCGTGTTGATGTCATTGAACAGACAAAACTCCCGAGAGACATCGAGACATCTCTCTGGGATGATACGTTCTCAGAGTCATCAGTATAAACAAGATGTGGTATTTATAAACCCGCCATGACTCGGCAGAATGCACTATCCTGGACGAGGCTGTGATTTTTTTTTTTTTTTCGCTTTTCTTTCTTTTGATTTTTTTCGTGTTTTTTTTTTTCCTTTTTTTCGTTTTTTCGTTTTTCCTTGTTTTCTTTTTTCTTTTATTTCGTTTTTCCTTAATTTTTTCGTTTTCGTTTTCGTTTTCGCTCTTTGTTGTGTGTTTCACCTTATTTTCGTTTTTGTACTGGTTCGTTTTTTTTATTCTTATTTTTTCTACTTTTTCATTTTCTTGTTCCTTTTCCTCTTCCTTTTCTTTTCCTTCCTCTTTTTTCTCCTTCTTATAATTATTTTTCTTCTACTTTAGATCTGTTCTCGGGTGAAGAGGATCTGGCAAGGATCAAATTTACTTAAAATTAAATTTTAAAATAATAAATAAATGTTTGTCTTAATTGTCTTTGTTTCGTTGATATAAGCGCATTCTAACCTTTTGGGCTTTATATAGATATGTCATCCATACTTAAATAAAGAAAAAAAACGAACATAAACCTGAAATAATGAAAAAAAATCGTGTTAAAAAACGCTATAACACAACCTGGGAAAAGTATAGGGCCACGCCACACGGGGAGGGGTAATTTAAACCCTATGATACGTGGTCATAAGGGCGGTGGACATGGGCCTCGAGAGGGAGGGAGGGTGGGTGGTAGCGAGAAAGGTGGGTGGAAAGGGGAGGGCAAGGAAAGAAGGAAGGGAAAGGAGGAAGATTGGGGGGGGGGGGGGAAGAGGGAGAGCGGAAGGAAAGAAGGGAAGGGGAAGGGAAATAATGGGGCAGAGAAGGGACAGGAGGAAGAAGTGGAGGGGAAGAAGAGAAGAAGAAGGAGAGAGAAGAGATGGAGAAGTAGAGAAAAGATGAGAAGAGAAGGAGGGGAAAGGGGAGGAGAAGGGAAATGAAGGGGAAGGGAAGGGAAGAAGAGAAGGAGGGGGAAGGGGAGGGGAGGAGGTAAGTTGGAAGGAGAAAGAATAAGAGATTTGTAGGAGGAAGTAGGAAGGGGTGAGGGAAAAGAAGGTGGGAATGGAGGGGAAGAGGATAGATTTACGGGTGGGAGGAGATGGGGATGGACGGAGGTGGAACGGACGAAAGAAAAGGAGGTGAGGATAGAGGAGAAGAGAAGAGGGTGAGTGGGAAGGGAGGGAGATAACGTGGGGATGGAAGAATAAGGAAAAGAGAAGGAGAGAGGAGAGGGAAGAGGTTGGGTAGAAGAGGAAGGAGGAGAAGAAGAGAAGGGAAGAGAAGAGAAAGAGGTTGAGAAGCAGGGGATGGGAGAGTGGAGGGAGGAGAGAGAGGAGAAGGGAGGGGGAGGAAAAGGGAAAAAAGTTAAGTGGAAGGAGAAGGGAAAAAATAGGGGAGGAGAGGAGAAAGGAAAAGGTTAGGTGGAAGGGAGAGAAGGAGAAGGGGAGAAGAAGGGAAATAGGTAGGGTGGGTGAAAGAGAAGGAGACGGAAGGGAGGGGAAGGAAAGGGGTA
>NC_061851.1:22236706-22244206 GCF_019202785.1 Penaeus chinensis | reverse complement strand
ATTGAGAACATTTCATTATATTTTTTTTATTTTCGATTAGCTTTTTTTCATATTTCTTTACGATTTTTTTTTTGTCTTAAAAAATGTTTCTTGGCGTAATATCTCTTGATTTTTGGTTGTTTGTTTGTTTCTTGATGTTTCTTGGCGCTTCGCAATGTTACTTTATTTTTTTTCTCTTACTTCTTTAAGTTCCCTTTTTTTACGTTTTTCTGGTACATGATATTTTTTTTTTTTTTTCTTTTCTGTTTTTTTTTTTTTAACGTTTCATCACTATTTCGTTCCTTCGTTCCTTTTCTTTTTTCTTTTTCTTTCTTTTCTCTTTTTTTCTTTCTTTTCTTTTTTCTTTTCTTCCTTTTTCTCTCTCTCTTTTCCTTTTTTTTCTTTTCTCTTTTTTTTAATGGTTCCGGTCACGTGTTCCCGTGGTATTCTATTTCACGAGGATCCGCTCCCGAAATTGACTCAGTTATCGTACACGTGACCTGTTGTATGTCTTGTATTTCCTATATTTCGTTGGAATTGTGTTGTTGCGTTTCTTATTTTTCTTGTGTTTTGGGGTAATTGTTATGTTGACTTGACCTTGGATTTTTTTTCTTTTTTTTTTTTTTCTTTACACCTGTTCATTTTTACGTTTTCTGTGGCTGTTTCTTTCCCCGTTTTCTTTACCTTTTTTTGCTGCTCTGTCTGTTTGTCCGTGTTTTTGTTCCGTAGTTTGTTTAGGGTATCTATCTCTGTCTGTTTATGTACTTATTTGTTGTTTTTTGTATGTCTGTTCTTTCTCTCTTTCTCTTTCCTTTTTTTTATCTCTCTCATTCTTTCTTTATTTCAGTCTATCTATCTATCTATCTATCTGTTATTCAGTCTATCATTCAATCTATCTATCTATCTATCTATCTATAAATCTATCAATCTACCCATCACTCTATCTATCTATCTACCTACCTATCTATCTATCTATGAATCTATCAATCTATCTATCTATCTATATACCTGTCTATCTATCTATCAATTTGTCAATCTACCCATCACTCTATCTATCTATCTACCTACCTATCTATCTATCTGTCTATCTACATACCTATCTATCAATCAATCAGTCTATCTATCTATCTATCTATCTATCTATCTATCAATCTATCTATCTATCTATATATCTACCTATCTAGCTAGCTATCTATTTATCTACCCATCAATCAATCAGTCTCCCTATCTGTCTATCTATCTATCTATCGATCTAACTACCTATCAATCTATCTATCTGTTAATCTATCTGTCAATCAATCTACCTATCTATCTATCGATCGATCGATCGATCTATCTATCTATCTACGTCTATCTATCTATCTACCCACCCCTCTATCTTTACACTCCTCCACAAATACCAACGGGGAGGAGGGAAAGGGGGGAGGGGGAGTCTGGAGAAAGAGAGGGGGAGGAGGGAAGGTGGAGAGGGGGAGGGGGAGGGGGGAGGGGGAGGGGGTAGAGGGAAGGTGGGGAGGGGGGAGGGGGAGTGTGGAGACGGACAGGAGGGAAAGGGGGGGAGGGGGAGTGTGGAAAAAGGGAGGGGGAGGAGGGAAGGTGAAGAGGGGGAGGGGGGGAGGGGGGAGAGGGAAGGTGGAGAGGGGGAGGGGGGAGGGGAAGGGGGAGGAAGGAAGGTGGAGATTGGGAGGGGAAGTGTGGAGAAAGGGAGGGGGAGGAAGGAAGGTGGAGAGGGGGAGGGGGAGGGGGAAGAGGAAAGGTGGGGAGGGGGAGGGGGAGGGGGAGAAAGTGGGGAAGGACGAAAGAGAGGATAAATATATAAACAGATAATGGAAGGAGGGGGAGGAGACGGAAGGAAGGGGTAAGGAGGGGGAGGAGGAGAAGGAGGGGCAGGTGGGGAAGGAGGGGAAGGAGGCTCCCTTTCCCCTTCCTCTCTTCTGCCTTCCTTTTTATCGTCTTCTCTCTTGTGTCTCGTTTACTCTTTCTCCCCTTTAAAATAATTTCTCTAAAGCAGACAGATAAAGGAAAAAAATAAAATGATAAAATATTAGCCACCATACATTTAAAAGATGTATATAATATTTTATGATATAATTCCGTACGACAGTTTGAATATTTAAATGAAAAATCTATTGACAAAAGCGAGAACCTGAATTACATGCATGACTTTCGAAAGTTTTATTTTTTTTTTTTTTTATTCTCCTCATTCTTCTTATTATTCTTTCTTTCTGTTTTTTTTTTTCCTCGTTTTCTTTCCTTTTTTTATTCCTCTTCTTCACTAACTTTTTTTTCTTCTTTTCCCCATTTTCTCTTCCTATTTTTCTTTTTCTCTTTTAACTGCTATTATTACTATTGCTTCTTCTCTTTCTCCTTTTACTTCTCCTTCTTCTTCTTCTTCTTCTTTTTCTTCTATTACTTCTTATTCTTATTTTCATTCTTTTACTTCTTATTCTTCTTATTATTATTCGTTTACTTCTTCCTTTTTTTTTACTTAGTCCTCGTCTTTTCCTTCTCTTTTCTTCTTCTTCTTCTTCCTCCTCTTCTCCTTCTCCTTCGCCTTCCAAGGAACCACGTAACATGGAATTCAACTTCCCTTTAAAAAATCACAGTTGAAAATGAAATAAATAAACTGACAGATGGAATAGATTTTAACTTTAACGTTTCATAGCAACTGATCGTTAATTCAATCCCAGACCACGGACAGAAGTTGCATGGCAGAGGACGAAGGATGAATGAAGTTGCAGATATTTTTCTTTCTTTTTTTAATGTCTAAATTATTTTTTTATCTTTTATTTTGATTATCTATTATTTTATTTTTCAGATTTTATCGCATTAGTTTCCTGGTTTTAGAGTAAGTTGTGATGGCTTTGATAGGTGCAATATTCTAAGATTTTATATTTTTTTTCTTAAAATACCTACATTCAATAATTCAATTTTGTTTTTCCTTTTCAGAGGTGGAGAAGCAGACAGAGAAGAGACAGTCAGACAGACAAACAAAGACGACATTTACATTCACGTGGCAAGTTCAAAATAGCATGGGTGGAGAGGTCACAAGAGTTGCTCCTCGACCCAACCTAGGTCATCCAGTCTCAGAGCTTGACCTGTCTTTCCTCTCCAACACCATATCAGGGATGCCGCCGTTTCCGGTGACCCTAAGCTGATTTCCTCAAATATATATATATATATATATATATATATATATATATATATATATATATATATGTATATATACATATATATAGATAGATAGATAGATAGATAGATATAGATATAGATATAGATAGATAGATAGATATAGATATAGATAGATAGATATAGACAGATAGATAGATATAAATATATAAATATGGATAGATATAGATAGATAGATAGATAGATATAGATAGATAGATAGATATAGATAGATAGATAGATAGATATAGATAGATAGATATAGATAAAGATATATATAGATAGATAAATAGAGAGAGAGAGAGAGAGAGAGAGAGAGAGAGAGAGAGGAAGAGAGATTGATAGAGAGAGGAAGGCAGAGAGAGGGAGAGAGAGGAGGGCAAAGAGAGAGAGAGAGAGAGAGAGAGAGAGAAAGAGGGAGAGAGAGAGAGAGAGAGAGAGAGAGAGAGAGAGAGAGAGAGAGAGAGAGAGAGAGAGAGAGAGAGTTAGAGAGAGAGAGAGAGAGAGAGAGAGAGAGAGAGAGAGGGTGGGGGTGGGGGGAGGCAGAGAGAGAAAGAGAAAGAGAGATTAAATGATTTTGGAGAATTTTACTGATCCTTTTTTTATCAAATACTTCTAACAATCCAAGAGAGACAGACAGACAGACAAACAGAAAGAGAAGAAGAAGAGAAAGCAAGAGCGAAAACAGCCAGAGAAAAAGGAAGAAGATTAAGAAAAAAACAAACAGACGGCCGGAGAGGGAGATAGAGAAAGACCGAAATCCTAACATTCGAAGGACAAATTCATGCCAATTTAAGAATACGGTTTTCGGAAACTAGAAATGACAAGGACTGGTTCTCGCCCCTAATTGCTTCTGTCCACCTAGCTGTTGTGAATGGGCGTGGCCGTAATGATGCTGGAGGTTGTGGTGGGCGGGGCTATGCTATTGGAATTCTCTCTCTTGTCTTGTCTTTTTTTTATTTATTTATTGCTATCTTTCTATGTGTTCATCGGTTTGTCTATCTTCCTGACTCTATCTACCTGTCTATGTGTGTCTGCCTCTCTGTCTATCTATCTCTATCTGTCTATCTGTTTATCGTTTTGGTTATTTATCAACCCAACTCTATATACCTATATACCTTTATTTGTCTATCTGTCTATACCTTCGCATCTGTTCATCTTTCTATCTATTTATCTACCTATCTGCCTATCACTTTCTACTTGCCTGTCGATCTATAGAGCTACCTATTTACCCATCTATCTACCTATATACCTTACTCTTAGATAGTAGATTACAGAAACCACATAACACACGATATATCAGTACAGTATGCAGCGTTTACGAGATACGGTTTTGAGAGCTTAGCAGAATTTCATATCACTGTAATACGCTTCACAATCTTCATAAATCATGGCCTACTCTTTTTTCCTGATAATTACTTCTCTATCAATTATGTGTCACTGTTCTGAGAATATCGTGGTGACAGGGAATGTGTTGATATGTAAATAAGATTTTCTAGTAAAATTTCTTTCTCTCTTTCTTTCTCTCTCTCTCTCTCTCTCTCTCTCTCTCTCTCTCTCTCTCTCTCTCTCTCTCTCTCTCTCTCTCTCTCTCTCTCTCTCTCTCTCTCTCTCTCTCTCTTTCTATTTCACTCTCTTTTTCTGTCCCTCTATCCTACGTTCTCTTCCTCACGTTGTGCGTTTGTAAGTGTTCGTGTGTGTGTGTGTGTGTGTGTGTGTGTGTGTGTGTGTGTGTGTGTGTGTTGTGTGTGTGTGTGTGTGTGTGTGTGTGTGTGTGTGTGTGTGTGTGTGTGCACGTTTGTGTCAAGTGTATGTGAGCGTATGCGTGTGTACACGTGCATATACAGCAAGACGAGAGAGAGAGAAAAAGAGAGAGAGATAAAGAGAGAGAGAGAGAGAGAGAGAGAGAGAGAGAGAGAGATAGAGAGAAAAGAGAGAGAGAGAGAGAGAGAGAGAGAGAGAGAGAGAGAGAGAGAGAGAGAGAGAGAGAGAGAGAGAGAGAGAGAGAGAGAGAGAGAGAGAGAGAGAGAGAGAGAGAGAGAGAGAGAGAGAAGAGAGAGAGAGAGAGAGAAGAGAAAAGAGAGAGAGAGAGAGAAAAGAGAGAGAGAGAGAGAGAGAGAGAGAGAGAGAGAGAAGAGAGAGAGAGAAAAGAGAGAGAGAGAGAGAGAGAGAGAGAGAGAGAGAGAGAGAGAGAGAGAGAGAGAGAGAGAGAGAGAGAGAGAGAGAGAGAGAGAGAGAGAGAGAACATTTACCCCTGCGACTAACCGAGTAACAAGCACAGCCTCTCCCACTCCGCACTTCACTAAGTTATTCTCTCGACCTTCCTCCTAATTAGGGTCATTGCGGGCCCGTGAATTAATTAGCTGTTCCCCCTGGTAAGCGCATTGTAATTATCACTCTCTCTCTCGGCCTTTTTCTTTTCTTTTTTTTTTTTTTTTTTTCTTTCTTTCTCCCTTTTCTTTAATTCCATTTTTTTTTTATCTCGTTCTTTGCTTTTTGTTTTATGATTGTTGTTGTGATTGTTTTTCTTTTTTTTTTCTTTTTTCTTTCTTTATTGCAGAACGAATACATAAAATGTCTTTACGTATTTGACTGTGTGCCTTTATGAGTACTAGAATTTCAAACTGTATGATTTATACATATTGTTGTGATGACAAACTAATCGAAATGAAAAAGAGAGACAGACAGACAAAGACAGAGAGTAAGAAAGAGAGGAGAGAGAGAAAGGGAAATAGACAGAGAGAGAGAGAGAGGGGGAGGGAGAGAGAGAGAGGGAGGGAGAGAAAGAGAGAGAGAGAGAGAGAGAGAGAGAGAGAGAGAGAGAGAGAGAGAGAGAGAGGGAGGGAGAGAGGGAAAGAGAGAAAGAGAGAGAGGGAGGGAGAGAGAGAGAGAGAGAAAGAGAGAGAAAGAAACAAAGAGAAAGAGAGACAGACAGTCAGAGACAAGCAGAAACAGACAGACAGACAAACGAACAGAATGACAGAGAAAGAAAGAAATCTAATATATAGAAAGTCATAGCAAGATAATTTCGTAGGATACAAAAATGCGAAAAAAGTTAGTTAACTTATAAAACAGGTAGTGGACAAACCCTACGTTTAAGGAAATATTAGAATGCGTAAGTGAGATGTAAGAAAAGGAAACACAACGAGGAAATTATTGAGGTAGTAATAGTAGTAGTAGTAATAAGATAACAGTAATAGTAGTAGTATTAATAATGATGATAATTAGGATCATAATAATAATGATAATAATAACAATAATAATAGTAATAATAATAATGATAATAGTAACAGTAGTAGCAGGAGTATCAATAATAACAATAATAATAATATTATTATACTTAAAATTACAATTACTAGTATTAATAATAACAAAAACAATAATAATAATAATATTATTATTATTATTATTACAATTATTAGTATTAATAATAACAAAAACAATAATAATAATAATAATAATAATAATAATAATAATAATAATAATAATAATAATGATAACAATAATAATAATGATAATAGTAATAATGATATTAGTATTAATAATAACAACAATAATGATGATAAGTTAATAAATAAATTAATAATAAAAACTTGTTCGGATTAATTAACTGATTTGTTATGATAATGATACTACTACTTTTTCTGTCACTAATGATGCTGCTAATTATTATGATAATGATCGGAACGATGCCAAAAATGATAAGGATTAAATTAATGAAAACAGTAATTAAGATATCATTCATATTATATAGCGATCTTTGATATTAATATCAATTTTCCTTTTTCGTCTTCTTCTTCTTCTCCTTCTCTCTTTGCTTTTTCTAAACGCAAATAGACTTTTTTATTTTTTATTTTTATCTAATTCCCTTCATTCCAACAATGAGGAATATCAAACATTAATATATTGAATAACACTTAGTATCATCATCATCACCATTTGTGTTGCTGTTAATAATCTCTGTAATTAGTAATATTTTTACCGTCACCATCCTCATTATATCATTACTAACGATCAGATGTATGCAAATTCAATGCACCAGCTTGGATTGCATGAGATAGATCGACCTTACTGTAATCTGCAACGGTATCTCTTACATAACGATACGTTTCCTTCAAACTTACAGGAATTTCATGCTTCTTGGTCGTCAGTTCAAGAGGAGATGATCAGATGAACAAACCAGTGGCCGAAAGGGTACTTGTTCTACTTGTTCTATTTGTTCAACTTGTTCTACTTGTTCTTCATTCTCTGTCTCTCACCTTGAACAACTGCACTGTTGTCCGGATGAACAGAACAGGACACGGGAAAAGATCTATACGTATGTCTATCATCCCGTGCCTAAGATTGAACATT
>NC_061851.1:22235198-22236606 GCF_019202785.1 Penaeus chinensis | reverse complement strand
TTCGGTCAACTGCAGCGACGGCATAAACCTCCTGGCAATCGGAAGCAAAAATTCCTGTCTGATTTAGAAGAAAGAAAAAGGAACACTCACAGAAATGAAAAAGTGAAAAGCAGTATACAAAAAAAAATCTGCGAACACACACACACACACACACACACACACACACACACACACACACACACACACACACACACACACACACACACACACAAAATGACACACCGATCGATTCCAGCCAGACAGGCACCTTGTAATTCCACCTCTTGGCACCACATAGTTCCGGGGGAGAAGGAGGAGGAGGAGGAGGAGGAGGAGGAGGAGGAGGAGGGAGGAGGGAGGAGGGAAGAGGGGGAAGGGGGAGGGAAGTGATATAAGTGCTTCGAACCGGAACTGACAACGCGTAAAGAAAAAGAAAAAGAATATAATCCTTTCGGGTTAAAGGACTATGCAATCCACGAGGAAAAATTCACGAAAGAAGACAAATCTTTCGCTTTCTTTTTTCCAGACTAAGGAAATTAAGGGCGAAAATCGATAGCTCTGAGACAAAGCCGAACAACCGAAAGCCACAACAACCAAAATGCCCAAATAAACCAAGATAAAGAACAAATAAACAACCAAACAAATTCACTAAACACTAAACATTCACTAAATTCACTAAATCGCCTTAAGCGCCTAAGAGAATTGAAGAAAGACTGGACGCGAGGGAGAGGGGAGGGGGTAGGGGGAGGAGGATGCAGGGAGGAAGAAGGGAGGGAAGAGGGAGGGAAGAGAGAGGGAAGAGAGAGGGAAGAGAGAGGGAAGAGAGAGAGAAGGGAGAGCAGGGGAAAGTGGGCTAGAGGGAGGAAGAGGGGAGGGAAGAGAGAAGGGAAAGGGAAGGGAAAGGGAGGGGAAAGAAGGATGTAGGGAGAATGTAGAGAGGAAAAGGTTATGGAAATGAGAAGGGAGGAGAGTAAAGGATGCAGGAAGGAAGAGGTGAGGGAGTAGGTGGATGTGCGGAGAATATAGAGAGGGAGAGAGAGAGAAAGGAAAGGAAGGGTGTGGGGGGAGGGAGGAGGGGGTCAGGTGTGAGGGCTTCCACGGATGCTCAACTCACGCCCGCCTCACAATGGGCGGCCAAGTCGGGCGTCTCAGCCAATCACACGAGCCGCCGCGTCTCCGCACTTTCTTAATGCCTTGGTGTAAATACGGATAATTCCTTATTAGACTCTCTCTCTCTCTCTTCCTCTCCCTCCCTCTCCCTTCCCCTCCCTCTCCCTCTCCCTCTCCCTCTCCCTCTCCCTCTCTCTCTCCCGCTCTCTCTCTCTCCCCCTCTCTCTCTCCCCCTCTCTATCTCTCTCTCTCTCCCTCTATCTCTCTCTCTCTCTCTCTCTCTCTCTCTCTCTCTCTCTCTCTCTCTCTCTCTCTCTCT
>NC_061851.1:22207698-22220198 GCF_019202785.1 Penaeus chinensis | reverse complement strand
TCAGTGGAGGATTTGTGTGTGGGGGGGGGGGGGGGGCTGCCTCCCTCGCTACTCTGTAACTCGTTTGGCGCCCCCTGTTGGAAGTGCGGCGCCCCTCATCTATGAAATGGCATTTGGTATACTAGTGGAGGAACTTCATGGGCTTCATCGTTCTCAGAAACATATAAACGGCAATTATCATTCTCACTGTCAAATTATTATAAAACAAATAATTATAAAACATAGAATGACAATCTTTCTCTGTCGAGGTAGTGGCAGGGTATAAAAAGTAGCATGGCTAAACCTTTCCATAAACAATTTCCCAACCACTAAAAGTGAACACTGACCTACGGTGTAAACTAGACTGATTTCCTACAGCAACATAGTGATGGTACAATATCAATCAATAACCAAAGGTTTATAAGCGCCCTACCTTTATCAACTGCCCCCCCTTCAGAAAAGTTCTGGATCCGCCCCTGTGTCTATTGGGAGTGACCACGGGTGGCCCACGTCGCGCTGAGGGAATAAATTTGTATTTTGTGTACGTCGTGTACCATCCATGGCCCACCATAAGTGGTACCACTGGTAGACCATTACGTAATTATATAATTCTGTCCTATAATTACGTAGTAGTTACCGCTTTATAAACTACCAGTGGCCGATCCATGGCTAATTTTATGTTCTGCATGTCCTGTGTCTTTATTGGTACTATTTTGTTCTTATAGATAATAGACACCTGATGTTTTCATGGAGCTGGAACAAGCGGAGTTGATGATAATGACAATGACTATTATGATAAAGATTTCACTTATAATTAATATAAGTAGTCTGATACAACAGAGGATGATTCTTTGGAAGATGAAGAAATGTATGATGGACAGGTCAGTAGTGGGAGAAGAATGAATGAGAACAGAAACAGAAACAGTTACAACAATTGGAGCAACATTGATAATAGCAGGAATGAAGATAACATCCTGGATCAGTCTACCACCGCTGCAGTTAGACTGGGGTCCAGTTCAGGTCCCTTTACTAGGAAGGAGGAACTATCTTTTCGGCTGGAAAATGGCACACACACACACACACACACACACACACACACACACACACACACACACACCCACACACACACACACACACACACACACACACACACACATTTGTAGATAAAATAGTACCAAAAAGTTAACTATGGAAGCTCTTATTGGAATCACAATTATAAATTCTTGGGTATAATGCAGTAGGAAATGCCAGTTCGACAATGTAGAGAAGTGCTGGTGCTTTCACTATTAGGTCAGCCACCTGAAGTTCTGAGAGGGCGAAGGTCCCTGCACTCACTTGGCCTAAGAAAATACAAAAAAAGATTTCAAGACTGCTAAGAGAAAATCACAGAAAATTAAGGCCACAATGAGGTCCGTAATAAAGCTAGGAGAACCTCAACATTTTGTGACACTTGCACCCCCTGTACCTGTGATAAAAAAAAATTGCAGATAAACGAACAAACAGTATCATTCATTTGACAAAAAGGAAGAAATTTTAGTACTTATTTAACAGAAAAGTATATTGTTTTGTGGTATGGAAGTAGAAATTAGGAAAATCGAAATATTTTTCGTGGTAAAGAAAAGTAAATGAATTTGTTTTACACGTTATCACGAATATTTCAGTAACAGTGATAAAACAATGGAAAGGCTAAATCAATAATATATTTTTTACATATTTACTATAAGAATGAGATGGTGCATAGAAAGGAATATTGGTATATTCTTTATTTTCAATAAAAACCGGTTTGAAATAGTGCTCATAATAATCTTCAACTATTATTTACTAAGAAAATAACATTACTTACGCAATTATACTTGTGTGTGCTAAAACGGCGCATATTATTAAATTATACATTTCTCCATTTTTGGGCATCGATGAGACAGATTACCCTATGGTACACTAGCGGCCCCACTATGCGGCAAACGTGTTGATCAACTATTTACAATGTATATAGAACATACTGTCATCAGTGAATACTGTATGTACATATTCATTTAGAACCACATAATGTATGCAATACCCATAAGCACCACACGCACGCGCTCAAACACACACACATGTATGTAGACGGTTTCATTTGTACGTTTCAATATACCAATTTTAAACTATAGCTATAAACACATTCCACACTATATAATTTCCGCCGTCACGACACCTTTCTTACGACGGAATTGAGGGGGCGTGGCTAAGCTTTGTGAGTGGAGTTCGTAGAAGAAAGGAATTAACAAACATGATAATAATTATGACACACGTAAAACAGAATTCAGAATAAGTAGGAGAGAGTGAGAAAGAAAATTCAAATTGGAGAAAAAAAAAAATTCAATAATTTCTCCTATATTTCCTTGAACTCGAACCGAATGTTTTAACTTTTTCCTTGTCCATATTTTGCCATCCGTCCCTACATGTGTTCCTTCCCCTTTCTCACTCCCTCTTTCTGAAGCATTAACTAATATCGTAACAAAATCAAAGGAAAGGGTTGGTACTATTTGTTTGTATTTCAAAATTTCCGAGGATATCTGAGAGGGGTGAGGGAAAGAGAGAGAGAGAGGGGTGAGGGAGAGAGAGAGAGAGGGGTGAGGGAGAGAGAGAGAGAGAGAGGGGTGAGGGAGAGAGAGAGAGATAGGGGTGAGGGAGAGAGAGAGAGAGGGGTGAGGGAGAGAGAGAGAGAGAGGGGTGAGGGAGAGAGAGAGAGAGAGGGGTGAGGGAGAGAGAGAGAGAGAGAGAGAGAGGGGTGAGGGAGAGAGAGAGAGAGAGAGGGGTGAGGGAGAGAGAGAGAGAGAGAGGGGTGAGGGAGAGAGAGAGAGAGAGAGGGGGGTGAGGGAGAGAGAGAGAGAGAGGGGTGAGGGAGAGAGAGAGAGAGGGGGGTGAGGGAGAGAGAGAGAGGGGTGAGGGAGAGAGAGAGAGAGAGAGAGGGGTGAGAGAGAGAGAGAGAGAGAGGGTGAGGGAGAGAGAGAGAGGAGTGAGGGAGAGAGAGAGAGAGAGGGTGAGGGTGAGGGAGAGAGAGAGAGAGAGAGGGGTGAGGGAGAGAGAGAGAGGGGAGAGGAGAGAGAGAGAGAGAGAGAGAGAGAGAGAGAGAGAGAGAGAGAGAGAGAGAGAGAGAGAGAGAAGAGAGAGAGAGAGAGAGAGAGAGTGGGAGAGTGAAGAGAGTGAAAGAGTGAGAGAGAGAGAGAGAGAGAGAGAGAGAGAGAGAGGAGAGAGAGAGAGAGAGAGAGAGAGAGAGAGAGAGAGAGAGAGAGAGAGGAGAGAGAGAGAGGAGAGGGAGAGAGAGAGAGAGAGAGAGAGAGAGAGAGAGAGAGAGAGAGAGAGAGAGAGAGAGAGAGAGAGAGAGAGAGAGAGAGAGAGAGCACGGAAAGACAAAGTAAACAAACAGATAAATATATAAACCTTTCTTTAGGTGGAAATAATGAAATAAACAAACAGGAAATGATTATAAATTTGACTTGAGTAAACATTTATTAACAGACTATAAAGAAATCATTATATTTTACTTAACTATTCTCAGATCACAAGAATGACGTAGGCATGTTCCACCCATCCTTGTAGCCTTATATATGTGTACCGTAATTTAACTGATAAATTTTGTATGCATCCCCTTTTGCACTTTACGTATTGCACGAGTTTACGGTAAAATGGAGAAAAATCCAATATGCATACCGTCAATTACTTACATTGATGATTATTATAACGACTATGACAATACTCGAGGAAAACACATTCTAAGTCCGTATATCTTCATAATCAAAATATATTTTAAAATTCGGTTTAAGTCGTCTATAATAGAGTGGCCTGTTGCTATCTTCCTGCATAGCTGCCGACCTCTGTGACCTTTGACCTCGGCAGGGGGAGGGCATCTCCTTGGAGAACACGAGCAAGGGGCAAGACACACGAATTCAGTTCAAGATACACATGACTTGAACTAACGCTACATATAAATCAGTTATCCCTTGTAACTAAACTAAAAGAAAACGAACTCATATAAATATATTCAAAG
This sequence comes from Penaeus chinensis, assembly GCF_019202785.1. Classification (NCBI taxonomy): domain Eukaryota; kingdom Metazoa; phylum Arthropoda; class Malacostraca; order Decapoda; family Penaeidae; genus Penaeus; species Penaeus chinensis. Next base: position 22,216,189 of record NC_061851.1, on the reverse strand, counting down.
AAAACAAGTAATTTGTCACATCGGAAACTGAAACGAAAAAATATCTTCATTTATTACACACATCAACGTATGTATTCCCTCATCTTCCTCCTCTCTTTCTCTACGTTTTTCTTCACATATTTACATATATCTTCATCACATAAGAGTGATCAAAATAGTAGAGTACAAGGGAATAAACAGAACAAACATTGTTTATCTTTCAAATATTTTCACCATTTTGTGTATATATGATTTTGTAGTAAAATATATAGTGGCCAGGCTCTAGTCTACAAATTCTTTCAAATCCTTTTCAGAAATAACGTACGGGCGTTTGAAAGTCATAATAATTTTCAAAAAATCATCCTTTGTCCTGAAAGTTATTTGGTCAGATATATAGCTGGTATGATTATTAATTTGGAAAGCTGGTATATAAGGACATATATGTATATCAATGCAATTTTATTGTGTTAAAGGTACATTATCATAATCTTTACTCACAATATTACCCATTCGTCAAGGCAATAAATCCAAAGAAAAAAATTATATACTTTGAGTTCCCTTGGGTAGACCTACGTTCACGAATCTCTCTTTTTAGTTTTATCTTTTGATTATCCCGTTTATTATTATTATTATCATTATATTACTGCTTTCTGTTCATTATGATCTTTATTTAATATAACATATTAGATATATTATTTAATATAATATTGTCTCCTCTTCTCCCTTTTCTGTTTTCTTCTGCTCTTTCTTTGTGTTCGTATGGGGTTAGGATAATAATAATATAGTATTATATTTTATCAATACTGTCATTTCTGCCATCCACTGTTGTTACAATAATTAATTTCTTGTTACTTATACCATTACATATGTTTTTTTTTATGATCGTAGGTTACTGTGTTATTTATATTCTAAGAAATAATAGTATCATATTACATACTTTTTTCATTAAACATTCCCATTTTGAATCTTTTTCTCACCTATAATAAAGAAACGAACGAACAATACAAACTAAAGATTTGAATGATAATAAAAAATGAACAGATGGATTTCGCGTATGGAAATTACATCACTCAGTTCGAATTTATTTGATTATATATATATATAAATATAATTTGAATAATTTTCCTTACATTCTTCAGTCTGTAATCTTTTCCTTTTTTCCGTTTTTTAGTTAGGCTGTCTCCGGTCTGTGATCTTTTTTTATCATTTTTATTACTTATTTATTTTTAGTTCTCTGTTGACTGTAAGTCCGATCGGGAGTACACGCAGACTTTGGTCGCGTATAAAGAATTGTTATTCGGTAAGGCATCCTAAAATCAAAATAATAATACGCGAGATTTAAAGCACATAGTTATAATAGGGAGAGGAAAAGAACAAAAGTGAAGGAGACAGGACGCTTGCGGTGTCGCGGTGGGGAAAACAAGGGAGTGGGTGGAATTCCCTGTGCGCGTCGGTGAGGTTTGATCCTAGAACACCATAGAAATAAGATGTAATCCCTGCATACGGACTTTAGACTAATTGCAGCCCAAATACATAATTAATTTAGGCAAAGGATCTGGGAAGAGTCCTTATACATGCGTAGTGTACTTGGCAATATAAAGGAGACATGTAAAAAGAGGGATGCCTTACTGAGAGGAGGCTAGTCGCAATGTCTTTGAGATCTGCATGAAATGGTTATATAATGAAACTAACAAATTCTTATGTTACCGACGAATTGCGTTAGGCACGAAGATTATAGGTGGGTAATGCCGAATATGTAGGAGAGATCATGGCAAGCGGATTTTTTTTTTTTTTTTTTTGTGTGTGTGTGTGTGTGAAATTGTAAGTGCTCCCGACAGAGAGTTTCCTTGGGGGCAAAGGCTCAATTGTAGATTTTTACATATTTCTTACTTAAAGACTTCTGAGAATTCTGTTTATTACGATTTTCACTTACCCGCTTGAGAAACTGAAATTACCTTCACGTTAGTTCTCGTAACAGATTGGCTCAATAGCTATCAGCTGTGATTATGATAATTTATAACACGTATTGTGGAGATTGATAAGCTTATTAAGTAGTATTTTATTTCATCTTAACCTCAAAATTAGAATTTACTGTTATATCAAACAAAAATTATCGTTAAACTATTCCAATCAGATACTCATTTCATGTATATTTATGAGTATATATACAAACACATTAATATATTCATAACTATTTTTTGCCAGTCTCTTTACCTCCCCTTTCTTCCATCTTTCTCCAGTTCTACCATCATTAGCGATTATCTTTCCATTTCCTTTATCCGTTTTGCGAAGCAGTTGGCTGCGATGTCACGACATCTGAGTAATCTTCCTCTCCCTTCTCCTTCTTCTTCTTCTTCTTCTCCTCTTTCTTTTTATTATCATCCACTTCTTCAACTGAAAATAAAAAAATATCGGATTAATCAAAGCGTTTGATGGATCCCAACGCGCTTGGGTTTGCTCGTACAGGGATAGTCCGAGCCCGGGTACCACACACAAGGTCTATATGAGCAGCAAGAGAAAATCTCAAATTGAAGCCAAGTCAAATATACGATATATACCTTCAAAAAATCGCTATTAATTATCAATTACTTAAATGTCTGCTCGGTTTGCTACCGTTGTCTGTCATCTCCTCCCCCAACCTCCCATTCTCTAGCCCTCCGCCCCCCCTCCTGTTCTCAGCCACCTCCAAGTGACGAGACCTTACTTATATAGGCTTATATAGAATGCCAACATCAAAAGCATGCATCGTATAAAAATATAAGGGCAATTCAATAAGAATGGTGTATAAGCATGTTATGAATGGACTGAATTGAAGTGCACGCGTGTTATCTTAATAGTAATTTCTTTATGTACACACACACACATGTAATAGTAATTTCTTTATGCACAAATGCGGACACACACACACACACACACACACACACACACACACACAACTTCTGTTAAATTATGGTAAGCATGCAGTATGGAATGAATTTCGAATTTCCAATACTATTTTAGTAGCTTTTCTCATATGGACAAAATCTCAAGCCTGTCTTATAAACGAGTAATAATTATTATAGTATCTGGATGCATATAAACAGTGGACTAGATCAGGTAAAAGTTCTTAAATTTCGGCACTGTGACTATGACTAACCTGTGACCAAGGGTTCCCAACCTGGAGGCCATGGGGTACTGCGACTACAAACTAAACTGAAATTCATCTCATGTATAGTTCCTACATAAAATTATCTCTCACATATCAATAAACTGGAATCTTTCCATACAGTGTTTTTGTCCTATAAGTACTGACAACATTACACTATCCCTATCCATATCAAGTAATAGCTAAATCTGATAAGATGGCAGACGCTGAACGGATGTGGAGATTATTAAATATTGGTCGGGGCCACAGAATTTAAAAGGTTGGGAACCATTGGTTTAGTCTAAGTGCTGACTACCCAGCGAGTTTGGGGCAGCCCGTACTGGGACAGCCTATACGGGGTATCTCGCACTGGGAAAGACCAAATATGGGTAGTCATAACCTAGTATGTTTTTAGACTTTGGCGAGACCTGGGAAAGGCCGAAGTGGGGTATCGCATACTGGGATTGAGGTGCTAGTTATCAAACACTTTTATTTGAACCAAATCGTGTAGGAATGACGCCCGCAGAGGTTTTTGTTAAATTAGTTATATTTATAAATAAAGATAAGGGGATGTTATCATTATAACTATTATTTTGATAAAGTTGGTGGTAATAGGTATTATCATTGTCATTACAATGATTGTTATTGTAAGTAACAGAATTATCGTCATTATCATTGTAAATATTACCATCATCATCATTGTAAATATTACCATCATCATCATAGTCATCATCATCATTATTTTAATCATCAGGAATAAACGGAATGCTATCATTACTTTCATCGTCGTGATTACACTTTTAAAAATTCCGTCTAATACTTACCGACTTCGAAACAGAAATCACAGCAAATTTCTCCATCACAGCAATCAATGTCACAGCAATCTTCACAGTCTGACATGGTTTCAACAGGTTTTCTTGCTGATTTTGGCCTGTAATGGAACCCGACTTGTATTAGTATTATGAAGAAGTGCTTGTCACTGAGGTTCGAATTTGAAATTATCGAGTTTTGTTGATGCGTTGTAATCTAATCTCCATTCGATCATCTATCTTACTGTTACGCAAGTCATGTTATGATAAGAATGGAGGTAAATCATAGCTTGACGAAAGCAACAAGCAGTCACACAAACAAAACGAAGGGACGTAAATTATTGATGTTGAATGACGAAACTCTATGATTAATGTTATATTAAGAGACACATTGTATCAACTTCTCGAGCAAAGAGGGATATGAAAAGATAGGAAAAAAGTTGAATAACAATAATGTAGGAACAAAATCCTATTAAAATCTGACATCATAAACACTTGATTCTTATGGACTTTCATAAAGCATATCAGTACATCAATAGAATCATTCCTCATGGTTCTCCAGAATTCATTAATACAACGCACTCCCCTGAAAGACATGAACTGTATCCCAGATCGATAAAGGCAACATGACTTCACGGCTTTGCAGAAAGGAATTGGAATTCCAGCTTCGAGAAACGGTGGCGAATTGACTGCATGCGTAGGTGCTGCTTTCTGACATGCAGTTTTTAATTTCGAGCTTTAGCATCACCCTCGCCTCAAATCCATTTCGGTTAGTCTTTTTTTCTCCTTTTCTTTATACTCTGTTATGCGAGTACGAGTATTTATAAATTTCACTGGTGGATTGTACTGTGATATAGATACCCAATGTAAGTGCGAATTTGCATGAAAATACCCGAGGCAAGAGGAATGCACTTGGCAACTCGATAAATGATTACCACCCATTCAATTCCTGTCGCGTAAGCCGAAATCGCCGGAAGAGACAGCTCAAGTATGTAATCTAACAGCTAACCTCATATGTATGTAAGAAGGCAATGGTTATATAAAGCACGATACATACATTTAAAATATTTTCCGTAGGTTACATATTTCGTCATATTGTTTTTTTTCTTCAGATATCTGAAAATAAGAAAGAAAAAACTAATGAAGTTGGAACGACCTTTAACTTCATTTTACACACTAAAACTGCTTTTATTACATTAACATATACTTTATGATACTACTAAAATATTGTGTTGCTACAACTCTCATTGTCATTATATTTTACACTTTAATTCTGCATTAACAAGCATGTTTGATTTGACGAATCCAGTGACACGAGTCAATCATTCACGGTGTCCGAAGTCGCCGAAATTGTCTTGTGACTTTGAAGCAGACCTCCGCATAATGCATTTCACCATTGATATGTAATCTGTTTTATTCTACAACCATAAGTTAAAAGGAACATTCGCATTTTGATTTTATTTGTTTTCATTACTTGGAAAGGTTTAGATGTGTAAACCCTAATTTCCACCGTCACGACACTATTTTTACGACAAGGGCTACACTGTAGGCGTGGAGCCATACAGAACAGTAAAATCATACCATAATTTAGATATAATTCGTATTGAACAGTAATGGTGATATCTCCACTTTTAAAAGTCCGAAAGAACTGCTGTTTTGGGGGTTGCTTACTAGATGTCACTCTTTTTTTTCTCATTTTCATACAAGGCATAGCTATAATGGCACTTAAAAGATAATATAAGCTTGCATTTTATATTAGTTGCGATTTTGCAATATGTAGAAACCCAAAGTAGTGTGTAAAGGTATAGAAAAAACTGTAAAATGCTGTAGATTCCCAGGAATAGGGTGGAGTCAAACGTTTGGCATCAGCTCTTCAAATATGTGTGGAAAGAGAATCAAGCGGCAGGATTTATCTGTCTCTACTTTTGATCATCGGAATTGAAGGCTATTTTTGTGTAAAAGGGATTCAGAATGTGTCCTGGAAACAACTCAATACGCACGTTACGGCCTATGTGAAATGGGCAAAGAAGTGTCGGTCCATGTGAACAACTCGACTGTGGACTGCGTGAAATGGAAAGTGTAACGGCAGCGCTATCTTTTCCCGTGGCCATTAGGGTATTTGAGCACAAGGTCTTATAAGTATATAGACCTTGTTTGAGTCGTCCTTTCGTCTTTTCCGGCTTACACGACACCTCTCACGTGACAGGAATTGAATAGGTACAACTGAGTTTTCGAAGATCTATAGTAGTCATTTATCGAGAGACAAGATGCATTCCTCTTGCCTCGGTTATTTCCATGCAAATTCGTACTTATATTAAGTATCTATTATCGCAACCCACTATTAGATAGCAAAAGCCATCTAGGATGTTGTATTCCTAAATACAGTGTACAATATTCCTAAATACAGTACAATAGCTAGTCGTCAACCACGACCATTCCTATTACGTTACATCAGAAAGCTTTGCGACCTGCCTCGCCTCCAAAGTCAGAATTCATGCTATCCTGCCCAACTGACTTACCATCCACAGACGGAGCGAAAGCGGAGGGATGATATATAATTGGTATATTTACTTTACTTTTAGGAATCAAATTCAAATTCTCAGCTAACAAGGCTGCTCTCTCAATGGTATCGACGTCACGCTCCAGCAGGTACATGCGAATTTCTGGCGACACCCCCCTTATGAATTGTTCAAGTTCTTTTAATATTTTATAATCATTAACATGGCTTGCAGATAACCAACGAGTTTGCAATATAGAAATTTTGTTGGGATCCAGCCAGAGAGAGATAGACAGAACGCCACTTCCGTTTTAGACTTGACTGAACAAGTATGGGCCACTTCAAAGTGTTTGCCACGTGGTCAAACTGTCCGAAAAATTCCTCAGGATCAGACTCGTCAAAATTTGGGACGAACCTAATTACCCTCGAGGGATCAAAATCATACTCCCTTTTTCTTAACATTAATTATAAATGAAAATTTCGCTCTCTTTCTCTGTCTTTTATTTTCTCTCTCTCTAACTCAATCTCTATTATCCGTAAACTCTTATCGTCAGAATCCCACAACACCAATGCGTCATCTTCAAGCAGGCCAGATGCTACTAAATGAACAATAACCGCTTTTTCAATTTCACTCTTCCGCCACGCTGCTCGAATTGTTACGTCAAAATGCCGAACTAACTGAACCCAGTCGGATTTCTTTACGCCACAGTCCTTAATATCATCTAATGAAGGACATTCTACAAACTCGTCAAATTTAAAGGCGCTCATGATTACTGCAAATTAAATTTATAAAACATCCAAATAAGAAAATATTTACAGTGTTTCAATTTCAGTTACGTATGGTCAGGCCTCCATATGTTATATCTAGGCGTATGTATTGTTCATTATACACTAATAATTTTCAGTTCTGTTCATTATACTTTCCAACTCGTTATCATTTCTCTTCATCACTTCCATTCCTCTTTGTTAACGGAGGATTTTCCTTCGTAAAAATCAAGTTCTTTCCAATAACAAGAGTAATTATAATAAACTGTTACCAATAACAAAAGTTTATTATAAGTAGTGATATAGGGATAAATAATGAATAAAACAATGGTGTGAAAAGAATGCTTCAGCTGCCGGAGTAGCCGTCTGACAAACACTCGTATATATTTACGATCTGCACATTTTACACTGTGTTAATTTCCTATTTGGATGGAAGTTGGAACAAATCATAACTCTTGACATCTATTAACAAACAATTAACATATATAGGCCTAGAAATGCTCTTTCCGCAAGTACCCGCAGGGAGCTCCATAACTCGCCACCGCGCCAGTCACTGCCATACCCTGACCTGTTCCGTATTAGGACTGTAACACTAACTATCTATGTGTGTATCTATATTTACCTATCTCTCTATATATATATGTGCACACACACACACACACACACACACACACACACACACACACACACACACACACACACACACACACACACACACACATGTATATATGTGTGTATGTATATCTATCTATCTATCTATCTATCTATCTATATATCTATCTATATATACGCACACACAAACTAGTTCTTGTGGTTAGCAGTACTGATTAATTGACACCCAATGTGCAAGTCATTCTGAGGTGTGCCTGTCGCGTTCATCTTTGTTGTGTGACGTCACGTTCTTCGAACAAGCGGTCAGAAAACAGCGCTCAGCTTGCCCGGCTTCTCGAAACGACGCTGTTCAAGCAAGTCCATTACATCAGCTAGACGAGATTTACCAGAATACTTCCTACGACTTGGATTATCAAATGAGCGATTAACAGCGAGGTTACCACTTTCCCGGCCAGGCTGTGAGCTCCATTCATGAACGTTAAGAGTTTGGCTGACGATACTAAAGTGTAAAATTGCCATGAAGAAATATGAGGTAAGAATGATGATGAAAGAGTGAGCAATGTCAGAAGAAGATTGATAGTTACAGTTACTGACCTCTCCCTTCTTACAGGCAGCCGATTGATTATACAAAATTATCTGCCGCGACAACAGCCAGTTGAGATTAAAATGTTAAAATATTCAAAGCATGAAAATCCATCAATAAAT
>NC_061851.1:22195198-22202698 GCF_019202785.1 Penaeus chinensis | reverse complement strand
CTAAATTTATATATAGGGACGTATGCACGTATGCGGCATGTATATACAGCTACATTTATGCGAATAGTTATGTGTAAGAGTACACGGTGTATGTGTATGTCTGTTTTCCCGTGCATGTGTATATGTACGTAGATACATATATTTGTGCGTATGTGCATGTATATGTTTATATATATACATATATATGTTATGTATGTGCAGAAGTGCAGCAGTATGAAATGTATGTACAGGTATATACATGTATGGTTATATGTATGTGTACGTATAGCTATATGTACATGTACAAGATGTGTAAATGTGTGTTCGCATATCTGTACGTGCGTATATACATATGTATTCGTATGTAGGTACACATGTGCGCATATGCCTATGTATATGTATGCATTCGCATGTGTGTAGTTAGGTACAATGTAGGAGTATATGTATGCATATCTATGCATGCATACATACATACATGTTTAAGGATGGATGGACATTTATGCGCGCGTGTACGCTTGGATATATACAAGCGCATGTGCATGAAAAGGAACATATGTGTAGTACTTAGGGCAAGTGCGGGTGAACAACTGTCTGCACTGGGTGTACATACGCATTAAATCAATCAATTTATGCGCATGAGGTGCGGGTATAACAAAAAATATGCACTTCTGATAATCAAAACCATGCTCACAGGAGTATACCCTGGTGTAGTGGGCGTTGGTGCTATATGATATGCAGGTTCAACCCTACTGGGAGAGGGTGGGGGCTTACCAATGAGTCCCGGTTAAATTACCCCTCTTCCCCTCCCCACCCCGGTCAATATACGCCTAAGCCAGTAGGTGTGGGAGTAATTCGGCTTTCTGTCTCTCAATCAAAAATCATGACTGCACAAACAGAGCAACGGCCCTCATTCCCCAGAGGCGAAGGAGCCCCTGGTTACGGCGGCGATCAGGATCGCTCCGGAGCAGAGGGTGCTAAAAATCTCCGGTTAAAGACACGCCGCCCCACGTATAATATAAGGATTAGTAACTTCATAATTTCAAATAGGCGCGATATAGTAAAACATGTGGAAGTTATTAATAAAGTAAATGTTGGCAGCAACATAGAAGATGAGAGACGAAATTAAATTACACCTCAGAAGGGAAAGAAACAAACTCATACAAAAGCCGCAACAAAATTTAGCAAACTTGAAGACCAGAGCAACGGAATTTCGTCTTAACATCCAAAACAGATATTTACCTCTCCGCGACGAAATTTTTTTTCTTTTTTTATAAGAATAAACCTGTGTTTTTATTCCCCTTTGACTTACCTTTCTCATTGGTCCCTGATCTACATCTACATCTACACTACTTCTACTATACGTAACACTACTTAACTTATGTTCCATACTTACTTTGCCTTATTCTTGCCCTTTTCCTTCGACTAATTCACCTTAGCTCTGTTTCTCTCCGTGTTTCCCGTTTTCTGTCACGGATCCCTTCTTTCACATTTTCATACTTTCCTGTCATTAATTTCTTTTACGTGCCCATTTTTGTATAGTTTTATTGTTCTTTTTATTTTATTTATTTTTAAGATTTTAAATTCACCATACACTATTTAATAGATTTATTTAAATGCATTATGGGTAAAACATCAGCCAGGTCGGTCAGAGAGGGAGAGGCTTTTATCTTGTGTGGTGACAGATCGTTGGATTTTTAGCTGGCTGACTGGTGCTTCTCGAGGTGTGGCGGGTTGCTTCTGTAAATCAAGTAAGTGTATGGTGTGTTGTGTATATTGGTTATGTTCAGAAAAAAAATTGTTGCGTAATAAGTGTATAATAAGGATGCTCTTTTTATGTTGCCTTTTTAGTCAGCCAGTGATGTTATTTCATTGTTCTTCTATTGTGACTACGGGATCACTTTCGATATCACCTGAGAGTCATCACCCAAAATACGCCAAACCCATTGGAGATTACCTGTAGTTGGGTAACACGCTACCAAACTAACATCCACTACACCGTCAAACAGGGACAAAATAGAATTGGCTGAACAAACAAAGACTATCAATAAAAAGAAGAGGGAAGATGTACGGGAATTCAATACTCAAATAATAAATGAAACAATGATTTCAGGTACCAGCATGAAAACAGCTAAAAGGAGACTCGGAATAGGGAGAAATCAAATGTATGCAATAAAGAGACCAGACGGAGAAGGACACATGACAGGAATGAAATGATTATAGGAGTTGAAGACTTTTACAGCGATTTATACAACTCAAATGAACAACCAAGAATAGAAGTAAACGCAGTAACTAGATACATGCCCAACATCAAAACAAGAAATAAAAAGAGCGCAAAAATCTTCACAGCTCGAACGGAAAGGTTATCAAAATGGGAGACGAATATTTAAACAATATAAGATTTGCAGATGTTACTGTTCTCTTCAGTTAATTAGCAAATTAACTGCAGCAATTAATAAACTATCTAAATAGAGAAAGTCTGAAAGTTGGACTTAAGATGAACAGGGAAAAGACAGAACACAGTGTTCAACAGTAGAATTCAGTTCGAAGAGATACATGTACAAGACGAAGCGCTAGAGGTAGTGGACGAGTATATATATACCTAGAAAACTCATACAGACAAACACATCTAGTAAAGAGGAAATAAAGCGACACATCAGTCTAGGCTTGAGCACCTTCAGCAGACGCAATAACATACTAAGAGGTTCCTTGCCATTATGTTTAAAAAGAAGTCCTCCCAGTTATGGCTTATAGATCAGAAACATAGAATTCGAACAAATAATTGGAGAGGACATTAATAAGTGCCCAGAGAAAAATGGGAAGATTGTTGCTGGAAACTTGCCTAGGAGATTGGATGAGGGTGGATGAAGGAACAGACGGAAAAAAAGTGGAGCCTAAATATTTAGACACACCACCATTAGCATCATTATATTACAATAGCATATTATACGAGAACTATCATTTATACGAAATTAAAACAAATGTTGTATATACCAATGCATTGGCAGTACTTATTATAGGTGTGTATGGGCACGGAGCCTGGAGCCAAGTGGAGGTTATGCTGAATGGGTCACTTTGTTGCGGAAACGGAACCAAGGAACGCACGCACACACAAACGAAGCCACTGAATAGGGGAATGGACTGGCAGACACCACTTAAGGAAAACTACACAAACCCTGGATATATGGTATATAACACACACACATATAAATATATATCTAAACCTTTTGTCTGCATTTAGGAAAGTTCGTCCAAATAACTGTTTTGAATCACATCTATGCGACACACACACACACACACACACGCACACAAAAAAAAAAAAAGGATGTGTGAATGTATGTGCCGAGGCAGTAAGTTTAAACACGATTTTGTATCATACGTTTATTTATAATAATGAGAACATGACATATAAACAGAACATCACTAAAATTAAAAGAATTCATAGGTAAGCGATCAGACATATAAACACAATTTACTGAGGATTGGTCCCAGCCTAAAAAAGTGGAAGGAAAAGAAGAAGAAGAAAAAAAACAATAACTTTAACGTATGTTGATCTTACGAGGGGAATTTAACTCTCAGATACTGAACCGAGGCATCACAGAGGAAAAAGATCGGTAGGCTTAAACGAGACAGAACTTCGGTCGATCAAGAAGTTTCGAGATACAGATGAAACAGAAAAAAAAAGTTTGGGGGAAAACAGTCCTGTGGAATAGAACTAAGGATGGAAAAAAAGTATTATTGACAGCTACATAAACAGCGCAATCAGATTTACAAAATAAAAACTTAACATAATTACATCTAATCAATATATAAAACACTAATCCTTAATTCAGTATGCAATTAACAAACCAAACCCTAGTTCTTCGTTCAGCATCTAATCAACATAACAAATAATATGGTATTGACCATCCTACAAAACATACACATAGGATTTAGGGTTAGAATATTATATTTATTCACAAAAATACAAATAACTTCCTAGACTTCTTATATTTCTACCGAATATCATTGTTATGGTCTGAGCATTAGAAACCTGTATTTGGTAGTTCCCGAAAATTCAGGTTGCGTCTTGGGCTGTGTTGGCGGTTGGCGTGGGTTGAGTCGTCACTACAGTTTCTTCTTTCTTTTTCTCTTCCTTGTTTTTACTGGATGAACCATCTGTGTAAAGAAGTGAGAATGAGATAGTGTGGCTAGTCTACTTTACCATGCAAATAGGCCTACTATTTTGTTCTGTAATGCCTAGCGAAAACAAAGTTCTCTGTAGCATAAACCAAGAGAGATTCTCAGCGCAATGCAAGCCAATGGCTGACAGAGCAAGTCATATTATGTAATATAAACAAATATGCAAAGCAAAGGGTTGTTATTAAGAATGCTTCCGGTATCAAATCCCTTAGCTTTGGGTATGCTTTCGAAAGTATTCTGAAATTATGGACCTGCTAGTGTTCCATTTTGTATTGTTAACACTGATAAGGACAATATTATATTTCAACATGGTGTGTGAGTGAATATATGTATGTGTAGAACTGTATATGTATATGTATATGTATATGTATATGTATATATATATATAATACACACATTTACATATATTATATATATACAATATATAACATATATATAATATATACATACACATACACACACATATTTACATATATATACACAAACATTCATACAGTGTATATATAAAATACATACATGTTTACATACACACTTACAGATGTTCATACACACACACACATATCTATACATTTATACACACACACATATCTATACATTTATATATATACACACACATATATATATATTTATACACATACACATATCTATACATTTATACACATACACATATCTATACATTTATATATACACACACACATATCTATACATTTATATACTCACACATATCTATACATTAATATACTCACACATATCTATACATTTATATACTCAGACATATCTATACATTTATACACACACACATATCTATACATTTATATACACACACACATATCTATACATTTATATATATACACATACATATTTATACATTTATATACTCACACATCTATACATTTATATACACACACACATATCTATACATTTATACACACACACACATATCTATACATTTATATATACACACACATATCTATACATTTATACACACACATATCTATACATTTATATACTCACACATATCAATACATTTATATACACACACATATCTATACATTTATATACACTAACACACATTCACACACACATACATTTACACACACACACACACACACACTGTAAAGAGTATTTATTAACGCCTTAAACATATGGTTTAGCAGGAGTAGTGAAACGGACGGTTGGCTTAACTTCTTTTATTGAGAAGCATAAGCAACACAGATATTCACACGGATACAAGTCTTGGTAAGTCTTAGTGCTTGGTCCGCCCGCAGGGCAGGCGCGCTGGGGAGCGCTGCCCCGACAAGCAGTCAGCGGGTACTCTGTGAAGTGACTCTCTCTGAAAGGACTGAGACTGACATGGGTCATCCTGAGCCTTAAGTACTGGTGGGTGCGTGGGGCGTGGGGCACGTTGGGGCGCCTGCGGTGAAGCCACGCATACACGTGCTTCTGTACGCCACGTGGAAGCTATTTATACATACTTATACACACACACACTCACACACACATTTACACACACACACACACACACATACATTTACACACACACACACACACATTTACACACACACACACACACACACACACACATTTACACACACACACACACACACAATATATATATATATATATATATATATGTATATGTATATATGTATATATATTATATCGGATATCGGGTTGAGAGAAAGGTACGATGGAATGGGCATACTGGGTCATGATGAAAAGTTTGAAGAACCCTGATTGAGTAAAACGTTTGCAGAAAATCAATACTTTTCAGCATTTAGTTAGGTTAGTTTTTTGTCCATGTCCATAATCTGTATTTGTATTGATGCATTCCCAAGAAAATTTGATATCTTATGATTTTGTTTATGTAAGACTTGTTATTAATGTTTAAAATTAATGCTATCCTCCTAGAGATTTGTCACTTTTGCAGCACAGTGCAGGGGGATGTCGGCCTCAGACATCCGTATCAAAGGGGGAAACCAGAGTGAAAAAAATAGCTTTAGAAACAAAATCGTCTCTGTAAACTTCGTGTTACAAGCGCTGTACTTCGTCCTCTCTTTCATATTACGAGATATAATTAACTTTTCTACCTTAATTCTATTCATATTACAATCAAACAACACAGGAAATATGTATCCTTTAAAAAATAATTCACAAATACGTTGCTTACCGTTCACATATTCGTATGCCAATCTGGAGGTATTCATTAACAAGTACCTTTCTTGGTCCTATTATTCCACATTCACATGAAGAAAGTGGAACCGAGCACAGAACGGGAAAAGGAGAGCAAGAGAAAAATCATGACCATTAATAACTGCGATAATGCTTCAAGCTAGAAAGCATACCGTTGTTCTTGATTAAAAAAAAAAAAAAAAAAAAAAAACATTCTTATCTACCATAGCATTTTCCTTTGAGTCAGTTGTGAGAGGTCATTTCCAAAATCGAGATAAATAAGGGCATAACCGAAGTCTCCTTTGTCATATGAACGCCTGACCATCCAAGCTGAAATCGACAATGTACTTCGTCATAGTTGATGTAAAAATAAACCGTACAACTGTTTCGTGTTTTCTGTGATTTAGGGAACTGATCATACTAAATGTATTTATTTCAGGTTTTATCTGCTTTTACACATTTGATGTGTTTGTTTAAATGTCTTCTTGTATCACATTTCCCACTACTAAGCCCTGTACTTGAGATTCTGGGGTATGCACTGAAAGAGTCGGCCTTGGACACCCTCTACACGACACCACACTGTAACTTCTACATTTCAACTCCTCGCAAACATACCCTATTCTATTCATTTCTACAGTCCTCTATAACATAAACTAAGAGTGCTTACCACAACAGCAGTCGCAGACAAGACAGAGAGCCACAGATCCATCACAGCAAAGATCACATATATTCAAGGTAGTAATGCAACAGTCAACCTCGTCAGACATAGTTGCAGCTCTGTCTGTATGGAGCCGCACGAGCTTCTAAGCTACTGAGCGCGCAGTGAGAAGTTGGGAACCCTGACGTCAGGTGCAGACTTCCAGATGTCGCCAGGTTTCTAATTCAGAACATACAACAAATCCACTAAAAATATGATGTCCGATTACACGTTATCAATATATATCATTATAAAAAAATAAGTCATTCTTTAAGATCTTTATTATTGGTGTACTTATTCGTTGATAACCTCATTTTCTAAGGGGAGGTACCCCGGACCACGATCTAGAGAACATACAAATAATTTTTAGACATGCAAAGGAAACATTGGTGATTAAGTACAATTCCTCTGGCTAGTGTGGGCGTTAGGAACTGCATATCATTTCAAATTATAACCATTATACAGACCCTGCA
>NC_061851.1:22182698-22190198 GCF_019202785.1 Penaeus chinensis | reverse complement strand
AGTGAAATTGTGGGGTAAACTAACAGTGTTATAATATAATGACATTGTGAAGATAATACCTCACTATACTGCTGAATGCAGGGGCTCAGATTGTGGCATGAGACAGGAATGTGTCAGGCGGGTGTGCCCAATGCGGGCAAGAGCAATTTCCCATCGTCTGTCCTTATGGGATGATATTAACCAAGGAAAGATGGAAGGTTTTATGTTTTGTATTTTATCAGTGGTAATACTAGACCAGAAAGAATGTCAGCGAGTGATTAAGGTGATTTTCAAGTTGGGGGTAGTAGTTAGAGGTTGGCGTGGCAGGATAGAGCATACGATCTATATGCGGGCGAACACGGCAATTTATAACCTGGAATTATAGACACTAACCTGAATGATAGATGCCGCTTAACTGGGATTATCTCATGCTCTATCCTGCAAGACATACGTGGTGGATTCTCGTCCTGGGCGGGGGTTGGGGGGAGGCGGGCACATCCCCCTGTATTCATCGTGTATTACTACAGTAGTTAATGTATTTTCCGTATTCTATTCATATTTTACCGCGGCATAATATCGATATAATTTGATAATAGTGAGAATAATCCGATACCAAAATCGTCGCGTTCGGTTATGCAAAAGTATTCAGAAAAATTACTCAGCGAGATAAATAATTTGTTAGGTAAACCAATACAGACAGACCAATAGGTAGTTTTGCCTCTTTTAAAACTACAACTTATTAGACAATTCTTTCCTTTAAAAAATATAATTTTTCGTTTTAAAACTAATTTATAGTAATCTTATTATTGGTGAAAACCAACTTCCATTTTCTACTCTTGACTGCTGATTTTTTTGTTTTATTAAAGTTCAAGTATTGTTCTTCAAAACCATAAACTGGTATATAGATCTCCATGCTTTTTTTTAGTTAAGATGAAATACTTGTCATTTTGAACTAATGATGTCTGCCATGGCCATGCAAATTATTTCTTTATTAGTATTTTGGTCATCAAATGCATTAAAGAATTTTATCAAGACATGGGATGTCAATCACGTATATTACTCTATTTTCCTGTCTGTAAAGTATTGTTACATTATATCACTTGTTTCATATTTTTCATTTGATAAATACTTATCATCTTCATTCCTTAACAGTACTGCAACTCGATAAATTTACTCAATTTGATGTTAGAAAAATCACTGCATATTAGATGATGAGTAGCATTCATTACAAAAAGTAGCCCAGACTATAAAATCAACCAATGATAATATTATATGGCTACTATTGGTTGTAATTACTACTTACACAGTAAATGTATCAAAACAATAAAAGTCTATTCAAATGCATCTAGGCTATGCAAAAAGGGAACAATAAATACAGTACATGTGGCATTAAAAATATCAGATTTCTATTTTACAGAAAAGCATAATTACATTAGATAACATACTATTTAGGGTAATGAATAAACAGTTAGAATGACTTCATTTATTGAATCACAATTCAGAATATTTGAAGAATAATGTGTGGTACATAATGTAGAAGAATAATTAAATGGCAATACACATTAAGTATATTAAGACTGAACCCTATTCCAATCAATGCATTACTCCATCAATAATGTATGCTTAGGATGTTCACTATCCACTACATTTGTTGGAGTCACCTTTCCCTGCATAGCCTTCTTCTGTAGTTACTGTTCTCCAGCCATACAGTCAACAATCAAGAAAGATAGTTAAGAATGTACTCATTATTATTAAGACAAACGTACCTAACTATTTCTGGACAGACTAAACTTGTATAACCACTAATTTCTTAGTGTTAAAATCTGTTGAACTTCAATTTCATTCTTCATTATAATATAGTTCCCAGCATGCACGACTCTCCCCACAGTATACTCTACAGGTCACTTCAGCATTGCTATCCATAGCAACTGCTTAAGTATATAATATATTCTATGACCAGCATAATTTTATTACTATAGAATATAGTACTGTACAGCATTAGGATGAAAGATAACCCTGTGTAGCAGTAATATCATACATCTTATACTACTCTCAATGTTAAATATCATGAGTTTGGCATGTCTGTGGTCAGTGTCTGTGCTCCTGTGTAAATCATGAAGAATCTGTGCTTGTAAGTTTTTTTCTGTATGAAATTCCATAATGCTTGTGCATAATATATATGTATTCTTGTGAAATCTTTAAGAATATCGCAGTATTGTACTACATACTATTATAATAACTGTGAAGCTGTACAGGGTCATTTTACAACTGCATGTCACATCTCTGCTTTGAACAAATTTCTTTAAATTATTACAAAATATCAGCTATCAAGTGAGTTTTAATAAAGAATTTACACTTTCCTTTTAGTATCCTATGAAATTTAGCAAGAAATAGCAGCATTATCAATGAACTGCTGAAGCTGCACCAAAACATTATATTATTACTTTCTCATATTCATACAATTTCCCTAAACTGTCAGTATTCTCAACAGACCATATCACTTAAACACCATGTTGTAATTTATCTTTCAATTTAGTGAAATGGAACTTCAGCAATAATGAAACTACTGCAGTTTACACACATTTCCTTGTAAATCAGATGGACCTTAATTGACAACATTCACCTAAATCTGGGTGTGAATACAGTATGCAAGAAAACATCCAGACACTGACCAGTAGGTATAAGTTATAAGTTTATTACTACTCCAGTGTTTTGTGTTTAATATGGTGTCACTTATTTTGTGTGGACGACCATCTTTCAAGTACATTTGGTTGTCTATAAAATATAAAATTTTCCTCTTACACATTAAACTTACAGCCTAATTGCATTTTCTCACCATCACTACTATTAAAAAGTGAGAGTTGGGGAATGATTACCAAAGTCATATATCCTCTGAAGACATTCATGACTCCTACATTCCAATATACAAGAGGAAGGGAATACAGAGGGGAGTGAAAGGGGGGAAATAAATTGTCTTGTTCTGAACGATACATCTGATGATTGTATATCAAGGGCATTTAGAAAAGAAAGAGAAAAATGGATGATGCAAATTCAGTGACAGTTTTCTAGCAACATGACAACTGATTATATCAGTTATATAGTAAACAAAAGCAAACTTCACCTACACTTCTACATATTGTTTAACATGTCTTATAGGTGACAGACACGGTTACACAGTAACTCACAGCACTGCCAATTACTGCTAGATACATTGTACTAACACTGATCACTGAAGGGCAAATTAATTTACAAGACAAGAAACAGGAACATATGTAAAACTCACTGTTTAATTTTCTAGTACAAATGAAACATCAAATAACTGCAATCATAATAACTAATGAAGACAAAACATTTAAACTTGGTCAAATGGCATCAAACTGCCACATAAAAAGAGACACATAAATTTTCTTGTGTATCACATTACCCTTTGACATCAATGAGACCCAAGACTCCAATTGCCAACTTGGGAATGTGGCTTGGGTATTCCAAGAAATTCTACGGAATGATCAAGTCCCTTCCAGCAGAGCTAGAGGCTTTACAGGCAGTGGGGGAAGATGCACAGAGCCCACTACTTGTACATCTCTCCATATTGTGTCATATCTTGTCAAGGTTCTGGTCCTCTGTTAGATCTGTTGGGTGGATTTTCCTCTTATTGTCAACATTTGTCTTTTACCCCAATCTTGTTAACTTCACAGAACAACATCTGTACTTCCTATTACTGTGAAGCCGGCAATAAGGTCTTTCTAAAGAAGACTGGTCACCTGGATCTCTGGGTGTACATACCTAATAAGATATACATCATCAATAAGAAATTAATGTACAGAAAAATCACACACACCATGGTTGTCAGGCATTTTTCTCCATCACATTCTGTTCCATTCCTCAGTTCAGAGTTGCTTTTCCTCTTTTCACTATCACAGACTGTTATACCTTAATCTGAAACATCGTCCTTCAATGGACATATCACAATTCTTATTCAGGCCAACTGGTTCTCTTTCCTCTCTATTTACAGAATCATTGGGAACAAAAGTGATACATATGGAACATTAAAGCATTTATCACAACCTAACTGGAGACATTTTTACCCAATAAAATAATATAAAAAAATCAATAATACAGCATATGATTATATTATGTCCGACTGTTCAAGTTTTGCCCTTTCAGCTAAGATGTAATTTTGAAAGTGATGAACAATTAGGTAACTTAGCTTTCAGAATTTCTGTATAAAAAACTGTGGAATTGAAAGTGATCAAGCAAAAAATTATTAATTAATCCAAAATTATAATGTTTAATACACAAGTGCATGTCTGTCAAACAGAATTTTTATAATCTGGTATTAATTAATTTACTCTTAAATTTTAAGTATTTTAAATTTTTCATCAATGCTTTGCAATTTTACAAATGCATGTCAATTACAGAATAAATGTCAATGAGCTAGTGAAAGGAGAAAAAAAAAAATCAGATTTTTATATAAGAAACAAAAAGCAGTGAATGAATAATCCATTAATGTTTTATCAACCTACTCCAGTTTTGGTGAATCATAAAAAAAAAAAAAAAGTTCAAAATGTTTAAAAATCTTTGGTTTAAGCAGATATGCAGACACAAAATTGGTTGATTTTCACATGATAGAGTGAATATTTACAAATTCTGAATCAAATTTGAATTTAATTTCATATTTCACTTCCATTTCGTATTCTCTGAAGATACGTACATCATGTTCTTCTTTACTGAAAGGGTTGATTACAATCTTTGCCTTCTTTAACTAGAAGGACTTTGCCTTTTTTTCCATTCTGCACTAATACTGCATGTCTTTTATCAGTCCTATTATAAGTGCATTATTTTCTTATTATCATCGTCAATAATAGCAAATACAGACTCATGAGCAAGGGACAGTGACAAGTCATGTAAAGCCACGTTTCATATGGACATACATCAAGAAGACTTCCAGTACTGTAAATAGAAAATAAATCGACTCTGGATTCAAAAATTGTCTTGAAGAAATATTTCTTAGTCTGCCCATCATGCTGATGAACAAACTTTTCTCTCTCATATTCAGATTTTTTTCCAGAAACTTTTCCCATACTAGGACTATGGAAATTCTTTTATGACTCCAGCTGTAATTCTTCAACTACATTTAGTTGATGGAGAGAGAGAAAAAAAACACTTCTCTACTTATATACAGAAAGCTATATATCATAGAAAGAAACCTAGTAATGAAACTGTCCATGTTAGAAATCAGATATCCTCTAAAATAGTGAGTCCTATTTTTTAGGCCTATAAATGGATTTGTATGTTTCTTGGCACCCTTTAACTTTTCAGATGTGATTTGGACAGTTCTCCACACATACCTTACAGTTTCACTATGTATTGTTTCTCACACCAAAAGTTCACTGTGTAGTTTTGTAGTTCAGGTGCTGAGTTAATAGCTTCACAAAGTTCCTGGTTTAAGAATTAAACCACCTTTTTAACAGGCTGGTTGGTTGGTCAAATTATCACTCTTGTAACAGTACATTTGTAATTACAGTTTAGCCAACACTACTCATCTTTTCTACTTCTACACCAACACATTTCCCAAGTTCTATGCATCAAGCTTACTTACTTCTCACCTCTTAGTTTATAAAAGGTCTGTTTCCACACTGACACTACTTGGTACTGCTAGGACAATGTCTGGCCACAAATATGGTACATACAATTTCTACATTACTGCGGTCTCATTTTCTACTGGTTTATTTTTTCAAGAATGCATTATGAACACAAAGGATAACAATCACCGTTTATCCACTTTCATTAATATTCTTTATTTGAATAACATTATTTTTTTTCTTTCTTTTTTTAATGTGTTATATTGCTGATTCAGGCAACTTTGACAAACCACTACTGGCATTCATATCCACCAAGACTTCAGAGCTGATGGTGGCTACATTTGCAGTTGCTCCTGGTACTCCTCCATTGTTATTGGCTGCACTGTTGTTATCTCGCTGGGCGAAATGACGGCCCAGGATTTTCACCGCTGAGTATCTAGCTCGCTGATAAGCACTGAAGGTATTGAATCCCAAGAACCTGTCAAATAATAGTGAGATAATAAATCTGCTCCATGGGTGAGTTGGTCTTATCTATTGGATGCTAGAAGGTAGCAAGATTACATGAAATATATGGATGAAGTGTATGTGGCATGACCACAGAAACAATTGCTAAGAGCTCAAATGCACCTTCCCAGGAATGGATCAAACATTGGTGAACCCTTCCACCACCCATGCACACAGATTCAAATAGTGGGATATTCAGCCTTCTAGAAATATGAGTTTTGGCAAACCTCTAGTATCAACTCATAAAGGAAATCTTCAGAAACACAGTGGTAACAAAATCAAGAAAATGTTTTAGGCAGTTGCAGTTTGGCACGCATATTACATGTGTTCATTGTGTCTATTTTTAATTTAATTTCAATTCAAAGTGCTACTTCATAATTGTATATATATTACCTGTTTAACTAAAGCAAAATAAGTCTTTACTAGTCAGAGAAGTAATCAATGTTCTAATACATACAACATATCTTTACAGAATTTCCCAGAATTAAATACTAACATGATTAGGTTTGATTGCAATGAAGTCTCTAAAGGTTGCATGCCTATCAGCCCTCTGAACTTTTACATCATCCTTTGCAAATATAAATAGTGAAAACTCTGTACAAAATAAAATCCAAAACACCCTTTAAAAAAAATTAGGCGGGGGATATGAGCTTTTGAGGTTTGATGCCTTTAACTATCTACCAAACCTGATTATTTTTTGCAACAATTGTGTGGCTCTTACATGTTATTTTGCTTCAAATTTAATTTAAATTGCAATGATATTTAAACCAAAAAACACTATTTACATTGTTTCATACCTCTGCCAAAAAGATACATCCTGAAAAATACACAATAAGAAAAGCTTTATTACAATAAAGAATACACGGACCAGAAAAAAATTAAGCATATGAAACTTACCGCAAACAGACGTAGATAACCAAAAGTGTGACTCCAGCAGCCAAGGATCTGATGTAGGCACTCTCGTACATCTGCACCACAGCCCATGTACCGGCTATGGTCCCACACATCACTGTCACCAGGGATGCTGTCTGTAGCCAATGGCGTGTTGTAAAGCCCTGTCCAATCCACCAGGCTCTCCCTCTCTCAAGCTGATATACAGCCCCACACACTTTGCATGACAAGTTTTCAGAAGAATTCTCAGCACACTGTAAAACAAGAACCTAATAAAACTTCAAATTCTAATCATTATGTTATTAGTATGAAGGCCTGATAATCCTTATGTAATGTCTAATTCAGGCAAAATCTATTTATACGATTCTAGGCCTCTAAAATAACTGAATCAACACATTATAAAATGGAACTAGTATCATGTCGCATATAATGTTAATACTAGTGCATTAATGAAAAAGAGAAACATGTCAATGACAGATGTACTTCGACATAAACAACAGAAAAGAGCTCCTACCTCCATAAGCCACTTCCGGAGGCAGTTGTG
>NC_061851.1:22172698-22175198 GCF_019202785.1 Penaeus chinensis | reverse complement strand
GATCCCACACCAGGACAACCCCGTTTCCACTCTGGGACACCTACTGCCACTCGAGGACACCCAGATCCACTCGGGGACTTCCCTCGCGAAGGACACCGCCGCTGCCGTCGCTAATTCTCGCCGCCCCGCCCGCAGTGCCACCACGCCGTGACCACTCCGGCGCGCGCGTAACAACAGGCACGTCGCCACAGAAGACTCGCAGCGACCAGACAGCGCGGTTACCTTACAAAAGTTTCACTCTTCTTTCACTATCACTTTCTCGCAGCGAGCACCCTCCTCCCTTTCCCCATCTCCCCTTCTCCCCTTCTCCCCCCCCCCCGTACACCTGGTGCCCCCTAACAGACAACTCCACACCCTTCCCCCTCCCTTCCCAACCCCTCCCTCCCTCTCTCCCTCCCCTCCACTCTATTGTTTACTATACATACTGCTTTATAAATATCTCGCGTCCATTCTCTCCCCTCTCTCTTTCTGTCAGTCGGTTAGTCCGCTTGAAATAAGATAACTAAGGGCGGCCAGAGAGTCGGTTCCAAAATGGTGTCACGGGAAGTAACAAAGACCGGTGTGGGATTCGGGGGGGGGAGGGGGGGGGTGATGCCGAAGCGAAGGATCAGCACAAAAAATAAGAAGAATAAGAGTAAGAAGAATAGAAAATACGAGGCAAAAAAAGAAAAACAAAAAAGTCAGGGACAGGTGACGGCGAAGAGAATACCCACAAAAAAAAAAGGAACAAGAATAATAAGAATAACAAAATAAGAGGAAATCTTTAAAACAAAAAGTAAACATAAGCAAAAAAAGTATCAGAAAATCTTCAATGACTCATCCCGTTTTCGCCGATCGTTTTCGCGAGTGACAAGCTCAATCATCGTCTTCCACGCGTTGAAAACGAAAACACGCACATAAAAAAGGAAAAAAAAAAGAACCAGATGATTAAGAAGAAGAAAAAAAAAAAAAAAAAAAACGGGAATGTACTTTCTGGACATAAGGAATGATTTTCTTATTTGTTATTTTTATTTCATTTGAAAGTGCTAATAGATCGGAAAATTTAACTGGGTTTATTGTTTTTAAATGTTACAAGAGGAGCGCCTGTTTCTGTCTCCTACCTCAGTCTGTCTCCCCCTCCCCCCTCCCCCTCCCCCCTCCCCCTCCCCCTCCCCCTCTCCCTCCCTCTCTCTTTCTCTCCCTCTCTCCCTCTCCCTCGCTCTCAGAATGTCACTGCACTCGAGTAAAAACTTCCCTCCTTCCACTCCTCCTCACCCCCCTTTCCCCTCCTTTCCCCTTTCCAGTCCTTGGCAGTTGGTGGTGTCACGGTATCCACTACCATCTGATAATAAATCAATAAATTAATAAATAAAATGAAGACAAAAAAACATATAATTTAAAACTGTAACTTCTTCACTAATTTTGCAAAACTACTCCTTACATTATCATTCTAAAATCACAGCGCGATACAAAAAGAAAAAGAAAGAGAGAAAGAAAGAAAAAAAAAAAGAAAAGAAAAAAAGATTCCCACGAAACCCATCTTCCTTTCCATCCCCCCTCCCCCCTTCCCCCTCCTTCCCTCTGCCTCTTCTCCCTTCACCTCTCTGCCCCCCCCCCCCACCCCTCCCTCCCTTTCACCTCTCCGCTTCTCCTCTCTTTAATACGACTATAATAACCAAATTTTTTTTACCACCTCATCCTTCACAGAAATCGACTGCTGGATCCCCTTCCTCGGTCTCCACGCGCCAGTTCCCGCTTGTCACTAATGATATATGCTTTGAAGCCGAGTGCTCAATCACGCTCTCGCTCTCTCTCTCTCTCTGAACTATCTCTTACTCACTGAGAGATATATAGACATCCATAATTTGCAGATTTCTCTCTTTCTCTTTTTCTCCATTTGTCTCTTTCTCTTTTTCTCCCTTCTCTCTTTCTCTTTTTCTCCATTTGTCTCTTTCTCTTTTTCTCCCTTCTCTCTTTCTCTTTTTCTCCATTTGTCTCTTTTTCTTTTTCTCCCTTCTCTCTTCCTCTTTTTTTTCTCCATTTGTCTCTTGTCTTTTCCATCTATTTATCTCTTGTTTCGTCTGTTGGGAAACCAGGAGTAGAGAGTGTATTCCACTGTAAGTCTGTCTGTCTGTCTGTTTGTCTGTTTGTCTGTTTGTCTGTTTGTCTGTGTGTCTGTGTGTCTGTGTCCGTCTGCTGTCCGTCTGCCTGCTTATTTGTCCGTCCGTGCATGATGACTCTTGCTTCGTCAGCTCAGCAAGCAGGCGATAGATAGACTACGTAATAGCATCTCTCTCTAATTCCCTTCTCAGCGTATCAAATCCATCGCATTGAAAAATAGAAAAAAAATAAAAAAATAAAAAAAGGATAACGCAACGGGATCATTAATGAGAAAAACGAGAGGAAAAAAAAAAAAAAAAAATCGGTCGTCAAGGCAGCCTTCTCCTGTTCCTTCTTCGCTTCCTTATCGGGAACCTAACGGAAACGCGCCTTCCTTCTCGATTTTCTAAGGAGATTAGGG
>NC_061851.1:22152698-22157698 GCF_019202785.1 Penaeus chinensis | reverse complement strand
ATGGTGACATGAGCTTCCTGGCGCAATAAAGGGCAACACACAGACTGAACGCGGCACATTTTCTCTTGCATTCAACACGGTCTGATTGCTCTCGCTCGGTAATAAGATGATCAGACTGTCCGTGACGTGGAAAGCTGCCGTGGAAAACCTTTTGGCATAACGAGAATAATGTACTTGGGAGAGAAATTGATGTATTGAAAGAGAAAAGGATGTCATGTAAAGGGAAAGTACAGGACAGGTTGTAAGGTAAATTTGTGAATACAATTTATAGTACTATCATCTCTCAGTAAAACCGCACGGGAACACACACACGCGCGCGCGCGCGCACACACACACACACACACGCACACACACACACACACACACACACACACACACACACACACACACACACACACACACAGACACACACACACACACACAGATAATTTACAATAGACAAACATGTGGTGGAGATACCTTCCTACGATAGCCAGGTATATCAGTAGGCAGGCATTTCAACAAGACACACAATCGTCTCTCTTTACATAAATACGCCAAGCTATGCAACTAATTGAAAAAAAAAAAAAAAAACAGCAAGCATCTTGAACGCATTACCCAAGTTGTCAACAAGACCTACATCAAAATACCCAAGGCGTTGCGAAGGAAAACGACACAAGACACGCAAAAACAAGTGACACAATGAGCATATTTCAGACAAAGAAGATGCAGGAACAGCGCGGCTTTGACTCACGCTCTCGGTACATGTGTACTCAACAGGCGGGGTTGTCATGGCAACGCCTCGGCCGCCAATCGCTTTCCTCTGTGATCCTCCTTTCCCGGCTTTTTCCTCCACCGCTTCTCCTCCTCCCCCTCTTTTACTCCTCTCCTTTTTTCTCTGTCTGTCTGTCCTCCTCCTCCTTCTCCTTCACCTCCTCTTCCTTATTTACCCCCCTTTTTTTTTGGACTGTCTGTATGCCTATCCCTCTCCTTGTCCTTCATCCCGCTCCCTCTCTCCCTCTCCCTTGTTCTAACCATTACTCTCCGCTCAGCCAGCGTCTTGGCGAAACAGTGGGGTTCATTTCAGACGGATTTGAGGGAGAGACGGCACGTGGAGGACATACCTCCGCCCCAGACGACGGCCCGGTCACTTCCGCTCTGCGACTGACAGACCGACAATCCTTACCAATCCCCCCTCCCCCGCCCCTTCTCCCGCTCTTTCCTTCATCCCCTACACCTACTCCTCCTCCCCTCCCCCATCTCCATCCCCCTTCCTCTCTTTCCCTTCCACCCCCCCCCCCCTCTTCATCACCACCTTCTCTAATCAAAATAACGGAGCGGGTCGTGTGTAAACAGGTACAGCCACATATGTCACTTAAAAAAAACAGAAATATAGACAAATTAATGACACACATTCACCCACACACACAATGCATAATGTGAAAATATATATATATATATATATATATATATATATATTGTGAAATGACTCACTTTCCCTCACTGTCCGCGTCCTCCTTTACTACAGTCATCCAGCCATCCTTTTCTCTTTCTCAACTTATCGTCTCTCTGCGCACCTCCTTCGCCTCCTCCTCTTTCTTCTCCTCCCCCTCCCCCTCCTCCTACCCTACTCCTCGTCGTTGTCGTCGTCCTCCCTCCCTCCCTCCCTCTCTTCTGCTCCTTTCCCTCCCTCCCTTTCACCCCAACATTCCCCTCCCCCTCACTTTTCCTCCTCCTCCTCTTTATCAGTGCCTCTGCTTCGGGAGACGTTGCGTAAGACAAAATTCAGGGTAACTGCCTTTCCAACAGGCGAGGGGGGGGGGGAGGGGAGGGGAGGGATGGCGACGGACTGTGAACCCCGCTTCTTAAAAATTATATATCTACCATTCCGCGCGACGCGTTTTCAAGAAAAGATAAAGAGAGAGAGAGAGAAAAAAAAAAGTTAGGAAATATGTCCTCGAGCGAAATGACAATGACGTCTGTTTTCTGTCTCTAAACTGTCGTCATTGCTCGAAACCGTTTTTTTTTTTTCCCCACATTTTCATTATTCATCGTTATTCTCTAATCTTTCCTTTTCTATTTCCATGGCCATAGTGTCATTCCTCGCAGGCCACATTTTCATTTCACACGTTCGCTTTCTTAGTGTATACCATCACCATCCTCATCATTATTTTCCTTTCACTCTCGCTCCGTAAAACTTAAGAAGCATTAGGAAGGGCAACGCTAATGACGACGCTGGCGAGGATAACCAGGGGCAGGGCATCGTACGTATGGCGACTGCAAAAAAAAAAAAAAAAACACAGGCGTTGCGCAACACGACCTTTACGTAAGGTAGTCAAATCATAAAGGGATTTTGCTGGTTTTATTTTATAGCAACGGTTTTCTTTTGTTATTTTCTTCGTTACACTTGAAAATAATAATAATAGTAATAACAAGAACTAGAACAAGAAAAATAACAACAACAACAACAATAATAATAATAATAATAATAATAATAATAATAATAATAATATTAATAATAATAATCAAAATAACAACAACAACAACACCCCCACCAATAATACTAATATTAATAATAATAATAATAATAATAAAATCAGTCCCCTTTACAAGAACAGGAAAGTATAGTGATCCGCCACGAGTCCGAATCGGCACTGAGAATAAATAAAATCCGCGTCTTGAGAACCGAACAGCACTGCGTGTAGTGGGATTCAATACAATCAGTAAAAAAAAAAAAAAAAAAAAAAAGGTTTATATGAGCAACAACTCAATTGCGCAACATTTTCTTTCTGCTTCATTCATTACCTAATACTATTGCAATCCAACGGACAAAGGAAGAAAGTCTCAAATACAACTCCAAATATAACAACAAAAACATACACTACTGCTCATACTACTACTACTACTACTATCAGAGCTACTCCCACTACTAGTACCACTACCACATCCACTACAACCTCTAACACTACTCCAACTACCACTACTAACAACACTGACAACAATCTAATACACGAACAGACGCAAACTAAGGAAACCCCTTTACTCCCCATCTCGCCAAATGAAGCCCTCACGCCTCCTCCACCCCCACCCCCACCCCCCACCACAGTCCAATTCCCACCCTAAACCATCGAGCACCTCCTTCTATCTGTCCCTCAAAGTGCCCCCAGCTGCGCCCACTGATATGGATCCCTGGGCGGGGAGTTAGCGCGTCCACGACCCAATCCGTCCGCGTCGATGTATGATCAGCAGGATGTTGTTGCTTATCTGCTATGCCTTTAGTTAATAATGGGCCCGTTTCATAACATGTGTCGCTCTGCCATACGGGCGGCTATGCTCCTCCTCCTCCTACTCCTCCCCGCATAGACAATGTCATTTTTTATCTCCTTTCATGTTATGCTCCCCTTTTACGGCACTGATAAGGTGAGATTGGCCTTATCTATATGCACTAGGATAGGTTTAAATATACACATTTTTTTCGAGGGCGTTGGATCTGGCGTGTTATCGAGCCGAGACGAAACGTAAACAAAGAATTTGAAATTGGAGGACCTCGAATCCTACAGGAAAGAGATCCTTCGAGCAATTGCAAAGCAACGAGTGAGTGGGTGAGCGGGTGCATGGGTAAGTGGGTGGGCGGAAAGACGTTACCATAACCGAGTTCCACAAAACTCCCGAGATGACAATAGAGAGATAATGCCTAATTAAGAAGAAAAAGGAAGAAAGCGCAGCCAAGAAAAAGACCCAAGTGGAGCACCAACAGCCAAGCGAGGTTGCGGGGTAATCCTGAGGCCCATCACCCATTCTGAATGAGGGAGATATCGGCCGCTGTTCACGTGACCACCTCGTGCGAAGAAATCTTGTGCACTCATGCCCACAGCTTTTCCACGGCCCTTCGCTGTTTATGGCACGGTCATAGGATACGAAGCCCGAGCCAGGGGTGGGAATAACCGACCACCTTGAGACGCTGGTGGAGGTGCCAGCGGAATATTCTCTCCCTCTCCCTCACCCTCTCTCTCTCTCCGAATATCCAACCCTTTAAAATCAAGCAGTACCCTTACCTATTCCCAGAACGGGCTCTTTCACGTACACCCGGTTCAACCCTTCCCTTAATCCCTCTTGGACAAAAGTAACCCAGACTTGAAACAAAGCAAGAACAGTGAACAACGAAGCCCGAATTTTCCTCCGGGCACAGCTGACGACCCACGTTTTACCATGAGGCTCGTAAGCATAATGTGACAAGGGCAACAGGTGCGACTCACACACGACGACATAAGCCCTTTTCAGTTCCTCCGTTTAGCCTTGTCAGCTCCGTTTTTTGTTTATATTTGATTCAGAATTTGTTGTTGTTGACAATAATAATACTATTCATATAAAAATAATAATAATATTACCAATAATTAATAATAAGGCTGGTGATATTACTAAACAGAATATCAATAATGATACTGAGAAATTATATTAATGGTGATAATTGTAAGACTAATAATATGGTTTGTTAATAATAATAACAGTAATAACATAATAATAAATATAATAAATATAATAATAATGATAATAATAATAATAATAATAATAATAACAACACAATAACAAAATAACAATAATAATAATTGTAAAAACAAAAACAATATTAATAATAACTGTAATAGCAATAACAGCAACAAATCAACAACTGCACAACTAATAACAATCTGCATGTGAGCCCCTCGCGCCTGGCAGCCGAAGAGACCAACAGCTCTCTCCAAAAACATCACGTGGCCGCGGCAGAGGCTGGGAGTTCCCGCGAAGCCTAAAGCCCGAAGCCCCGGACATACAGTACACAGATACGGTAAGACCTCACCCCCATCCCCCCCACACACCCCTTACCCTCTCACCCCTCCTCCACCTCCACCTTTACCTCTATCTCCACCTCAACCTCTATCTCCACCTACTCCCACCCCACCCCACCCCCACCCCACGACACACAATACCCTCACACACACACACACATACACACACACACACACACACACGATTGCCTACAC
>NC_061851.1:22145198-22147698 GCF_019202785.1 Penaeus chinensis | reverse complement strand
AATCAATCAAAGAAAAAAATATAGAAACACGGTCACAGTATAACATCAAAGTGACAAATAGTATCATATCATATAAAAACAATAATAACAACGACACTCAACGACAACTGCTAAATGCAACACAAGTCAAGAGACAAAGCAAAACACGACTCCCCAACCCCCCCCCCCCTTCCCCCCTCCACACTTCTCACTTCCACCGCCTACCATCCCTCTCCACCTCCCCTCCAAAACCTCCACCTCCCCCTCTACCTTCCACCTTCCACTTCCCACACACCCCCTCTCCACTTCAACACCTCCACCTCCACACCTACCTTCCACCTCCCTACCTCCCTCCCTCCCTCCCTCCCACACCTCCTCTCCCTCCCACACCTCCTCTCCCTCCCCCAACCCCCTCCACTTCCCACCTTCCCACTCCACCTCCCCCAACCCCACCCACACACCCACACACCCACCCACCCACCCACACACACACACACACACAACAGGTTCCACAGGCATAAGCACACGCCCCTCTCACCTTACCTTGGCCTGCACACACACAGGGTATTGCATAATAGGCTAGCACGTGACCCGGGATTCTTACCTGGAAGGAGAAGAGAAATATCGTTAAAAGAGGAAAATTTCATATGTATTATCATAATAATTATTATCATTATCTTTACTATCACCATTGTTTTTATAATTATTATGATTGTTATCATTATCATTACTGTTATCATTATATAATTATTAGTATCATTATCATTATTATTATTATTATTATTATTTATTTATTATCATTATTATATATATATATATATTTTTTTTTTGGGGGGGTGTATACATATCTGTCCAATTACACTGAACAAATATTGTGGTTACAGTTGTGGTATTAATTGTCTGGATATTTGTGTTAGTTATAGTGATAGTGATAAATGATAGTTGCGGTGTTGACAAATAGTGATAGTAATAAGGGGGCAAAAACAATAATGATAATGAAAATATAACAGCAACAACAACAATAATGATAACAACAACAGCAGTAGGTACAACAGAAGGCACAAACAGACTAATATGTAAGTAACAGCACCAATATATGAGGGTCATAATAACGATGACAGAAACAACTATAATTATGCCGATACAATTACTGCCAAACACACTTTTCCCTTAATAACAAAAGGACATAAAAGATAAACAATAAACAAATAATAAACATAAAAGTAAACAGCTACAAAATAAATGAATGAAAGTAAACGTAAAAGTAAACATATACAAAATAAATGAAAAAAATAAACAAATAAAAAAATAAACAAAAATAAAAATAACACACAGATAAACGTAAACCAATAAATAAAATTTAAAAAATGTAGAAATAAAAATCAACAAAAAATAAATAGAGAAATAAATAAATATATAAATAAAAATATAAAAAAATAAATACAAAAAAATAAAAGAAATAAACAAATCAATAAATAAAAGAAACAAATCAATAAAAGAAACAAATAAAGAGAAACAAATAAGCCAAATAAAACAAACAAACAAATACCCCCCCCCCCCCCCCACCGCAGGACGACGCCGGCCGCCGGTGCTTCACGAGGCCCCGCCACGGCAGCCTCGGACGTAAGAGCAGATGGCATGCAGCCTGTATGACAAGGGGCCCGGGGAGGGGGGAGGGGGGGGAGAGGGGGCCGTGGGCATGCCAAGTTTAAGACGACTTGGCACGGGCGGCCCCTTAGCTGCCACGGGCGCCCACGATCCTAGCAACTCATGGGCGGGAGTGGAGAGATGCTAAAAGCCCCTTGCTACGGAAGGTGGTGGTTCGTGTGGTATCATTCCTTTGATCGAATTTTTCCTTTTTTTACTTTTTCTTTCTCTCTGTGGGTTTTTTTCCCTATATTTCGTTTCTATTTTCTTTCTTGCTTCTTCCTCCTCTTTTTCTTTTATTTCGTCTCATTTCATTCTCTCTTCCTTTTCCCATTCTACTTCCATTCCTTTCTATCCTTCACGTCCCCCTTTCCTTCACCTTCTTCTATCATCTTCTCCTTCTCTCTATTCTTCCCATCTCAACTTCTAACTTCTCCCTTCTTCCACCTGTACCTCCATCTCCTCTCCCCACCTCATCTCCCATTCTCTCCCCCCCCTCATCTCCCATTTTCTCCCCCCACCCCATTCTACACGACACCTTCCCCGCACCCCATTCTAATTGACATCCCCCCTCCACCTCCCCCCCCATTCCATTCCACTTGACAACTTCCCCCCCCCCCCCCACCCTATTCTACTTGGCACCCAGAGGTCACATCCGATCACGAGGCGCGTGACCTTGCTTCCCCGTGTACTTTCTACGTATGAACTCCAGCAGAGGCGTAGACGAGCGCTTACGGACGAACATACAACTCGCCCGCCAACAGGCACACGAGCAGACACCAACATCAATACGCACATAAACGCAAATACACACGTACACACATGCATGCATACATACATACAAACACATTGTCAATAGGCGCACAAACTCTCT
>NC_061851.1:22135198-22137698 GCF_019202785.1 Penaeus chinensis | reverse complement strand
CCCTCCCCCCTTCCCTCATCTCCAACACCCGCTTTCCCCACCTCCACCCCCCTAACTGTCAGACAGGTTGACAGTTAGATAGACAAGCAGACAGAAAGGTTGACAGATAGATAGACAAGCAGACAGACAAGTTGACAAATAGATAGACAAGCAGACAGACAGGTTGACAGATAGATAGACAAGCAGACAGACAGGTTGACAGATAGATAGAAAATAAGACAAAGACTGATAGATAAACAGACAGGTTGATTGATATACATGTAGACAGATAGAGACACAGGCAAACAGACAGAAAGGAAGACTAACAGGGAGAGAGTGAGCCAGATACACACACACACACACACACACACACACACACACACACACACACACACACACACACACACACACACACACACACACACACACACAGGACGCCGAGGTCACCCCCCCCCCCCTTTCGACGGGAGAGTTGCGGACACCTGATTCCTATTTGAGTGAAACCTGCAATCGGGGTGGGGACGGAGGCGGCCGAGCGCGTTGCAGAGAAAGCTAAGAAAATAGGGAACGTTCTTGTTTATGTGCAAAAAAAAAAAAATAATAATAATAATACAAAAGATAAAAAAAATTAAATGGTAAATAAAACAGACGAGGTAATGGACGCACACATACACATACACACGCACGCACTCCTTCCCCCCTCCCACACACCCGAAAACAGAATGAAAGACAGAACGCGAAGAAAATTAATGAGACAAAGAGAAAGAGAAGGAGATAGAGAGGAACAGAAAGAGAGAAAGAGAAGGAGATAGAGAGAAACAGAAAGAGAGAAAGAGAAGGAGATAGAGAGAAAGAGAGAAAGAGAAAGAGAGAGAAAGAGAGAAAGAGAAAGAGAGAGAAAGAGAACGAGATAGATTAATTATATTCGTAGACACGTTTCTGGGATATTTATAGACCTTTCTTTATTTACTTCCCACTGTCTCTAAGGCCAGACCCACGTCTACATCGAGGAACGTCACTACAGCGGGGCATTTAAGCACTTTACACCAACTACAACTACAACAACAGGATATGTCCCCGGATCTACAACTACAACAACAGGATATGTATCCCCAGATCTACAACTACAACAACAGGATATGTGTCCCCGGATCTACAACTTCATCAGGTTACGTATACCCCCTTTCTCCAACCCCTACTTCAAGATACGCGAATACAGCTACAACAATCCAGATAACCCACAACCACACCTTGCCCCTCCTACCCACAACCCCTCAACCAACACACGTCGCAACAACCACAACAACAGAGTACTTGATCCCCTTCCCGTCCACCTCCTCCCCCACACCCCCCTCCTCCCTTCCAACCCCTTTAACTAAAACACTAAGCTGAACACGGCCTTTGTGGTCGGAGTTAAAAAAAAAAAAAAAAAAAAAAAGGCTTCGGAGATCAACATTACGAAAATGAAGAGTGGTAATGACGAAGCTCCTGGGGACACAGGATCTGCAGGCGTGAATAGCACTCTAGTCGTCCTATGGTTCGCTAATAAGCTTGTTACGAATACACATGCATACTGTAAACACGCTCACTCATACATACATACATACATCCTCACATACATACATATGCACACACAAACACATTTTCATATACAGCTGCGTAAATTAAATTTTAGTTTGCACAATTCTAATCTTTCCTTCTCTCTATCCTGAAGGTCTTCATAATTTACATTTATTCATACTGTTAGATAAATCACAGGAAAACCCCTTGGAAAGAGAAAAAAAAAAAATCGAAACAGACACGCAAATTTCCCCACAAATAAGACAATTAATAAAAAAAGAAGAAAAAAAAAATACACCCATCTCATATCCTCTAACTCTCCCAGAAAAGAAAGAATAGAAGAAGCCGGCTTTCTCCAACGTCCTCTGCCAGGATCTATATCTAAATCTAAATCTCCTCTTTCACCCTTCCCCCCTCAAAAGAAAAAATCTTTCATTCTTCCCCGGACTCGCAACCTTCGCACCCACCACGTGTTTAGCAAATTTCTGTCTTTGTTTAACATGTGTAGATCTTTGTTTATGTCTGCGCTGTAAACCATGTGCAATATTTAATTCACTGTATTACCAGACTTAGCACACAAAAAAGGCGGGGCTAGGTATGCAAACTACGAGTGTAATATAAAAAAAAATATAAGGATATAAAACAAATACAAAACAACACGTGGACAAATTTGAAATGAGACACAGACATAATGAAAAGAAAGAAAGAAAGAAATGAAAAAAGGAGAAAAAACAACGACGTTTCGAATAAAGTTCCTCCTCGATGAAACCAAACTGAAACCACAATGGATCAAGTTTCAGTTTTATCGCCTGATGAAGTCAGGTTCGAAACGTAAAAATTTCGTTGTGCATTTCGCTATGTATGCACTCCGGTTCTTATAATTCTCTTTTATATGTAAAGCTAAGCAGAACACTTTACTATTTTAAGCATTTTTTTTCTATCTATGCCATGACTCCGCTAA
>NC_061851.1:22127698-22132698 GCF_019202785.1 Penaeus chinensis | reverse complement strand
TCTGTTTCCGTTTCTCCCTCATTTTTGTCTGTCTCTGTCTCTGTCCCTCTCTCTCCTTCTGCTCTTCGCCTATTTATGTCACTACCAGCGGCAAAACAGAATAGCGGGTCAAAGATAAACCGTTTCCTAAATTAAGAATTCCAAAAAAATACGAAAGAAAAAAGTACAATGAAAAAAAGGGCAAAGTCATTCCCTCTCCCTCTCCCTCCCTCTTCTTCTTCCTCTTCTTCTTCCTCTTCCTCTGTCCATCTTCCCTGTCCATCTCCCCCTCCCAATCTCTCCCACTCCATCTTCCTCCCTCCTCACCCCCCCTCCTCCCGCTCCCCATCTCCCCCTTTCTCTCATACAAGCACGAGCACACAAGATTGCGTCACCATTCCCCACATCAACTCCCTTTCTGGGTCATGCAGCTGAAATGATAGGCTACAAGCACATGATGCCGAAGGGTGTAAACAATCCGGAGATAATGTTTTGTTTCACATTACAAAGATGTACGAAGACCTTTCTGTCACCCTCGCCCCCTTTTTTGGAGGTCTCACTAAAACCAATCACAGTAAGCACGGACAGAATGAGTAATTAACATGAGACGTTTACACGGTCTTTAATACGCAGTTATAGCGGACAACAAGGGCTTGTCCGTGGTCCGTGCTCTGCGTTCTGCTATATTTCACAAAATCTAGAGCAACATTTTCAGGCCAAATTTTCGAACTATCAACTTTCAGAGGATTTAAGTTCTCATTCATAAAAAAAAGACCGAAACAAAATCATAATAAACTAAAAACAGAGATACATGCACAAATACCCAGGTAAATAATATAATAAAACAGACACAAAATAAACAAACCAATATAAACAGAGAAAAAAAATGGATTATTCATATCAAAATTTCATGAATAAATCAGCTGGTTGGCTGGCCTTTTTCCTGTATTGATTTGGCCTGCCTCCATTCGCCTCGGCCTCCTCCTGTTCTTGCTTCCTTCCTCCTTCCGTTTTTGCTTGCTCCTTTCTTCTTTCCTCTCTCTGTTCCTATTTTATCCTTTCCCTCTCTCCTTCCGTTCCCATCTTTTCCATCACCCTTCTTTCCTCAATCCCTCTTTTCCTTCCTCTCCTTCCCTCCCTCCCTCTCCCTCCCCCTCCCTCCCCACCCTCTTCCCCCCTTTCCCCCTTCCTCTTCCTCTTCCTCCCTCTCCCTCATCCTCCCTCTCCACCCTCTCCCCCCTTTTCCCCTTCCCCTTCCCCTTCCCCTTCCCCTTCCCCTTCCCCTTCCCCTTCCTCTTCCTCCTTCTCCCTCTTCCCCTCCCTCTCTGTCCTTCGCTTTCTCCCTCCTTTGCCCTTTCACCAGCCTATCAATAACCCATAATGCAGTCACGTCATGCAGACCTCATCTCAGAAACGGATTCTCGTGCCCTTGGGAGAATATCGATGACGATAATGAATATGATGCTTGTGTGCGGAATAAGAAGAAATATATAATTATGATAATGCATACGACGTAGAATAATTAGATGATGATAAGGAATGTCATAATGATGACGATAATGAACAGATGATGCTTGTGTGTAAGATAAGAAAGAAATAAATAGATACACAATACATAATGGTAAATAAATAAATACACAATAATAAGAAATGCGATAATGGTGATAATAAACGATACTTATCTGTAAGATACTCGTAGTAAAGAAACGTATAAAGAAATGCACAATAAATAAATAAATACATGATGATAAAAAAAGAAATACAAAACGATTAAGAAAGTAATAATGATAATGATGATAATGTTTATAACGCATGGGTAAGATAAGGAATAAATAACTATGAGGAAAGTGATAATTGTAACAAAATGCAAATAGTAGTAAGAACGATACAGATCTTTATGAGATAATACTGGCAAAAAGGAGAGTGATAACGATTAAGATAAAGATAACGTCAGTGTTAACGGCAAAAAAGTGGTGATAAATGACGACAAGAGACTTAACATACAAACGATTAC
This sequence comes from Penaeus chinensis, assembly GCF_019202785.1. Taxonomy (NCBI): domain Eukaryota; kingdom Metazoa; phylum Arthropoda; class Malacostraca; order Decapoda; family Penaeidae; genus Penaeus; species Penaeus chinensis. Next base: position 22,130,705 of record NC_061851.1, on the reverse strand, counting down.
CATAATCAAATAACCGTTGATAATAATTACAGCGAGGGGAAGACACACACAAAAAACACAAACAAACAAATAAAAACACACACCACACACAAGCAACAACATAAAAACAAAAAAAATAAAAAATAAAAACAAATAAAAGATCAAAGATAAACTATGCAAAAAGTAAAGGTAAATAAAAAAAATGAAAATAAAAATGCCGTCGCAAGGTCATTCCGACGCGTTGTTTACCCATTACCATGACGACCTGTAGCGTCTCGTGGCTCTATCGGTAACGGATCGCAGTAAACTAAGGCATTGTACCTCGCCACCTTTCGTAACGAATTTGTGGTAGTGACGACAAAAAAAAAAAAAAAAAAAAAAAAAAAAAAAAAAAAAAAAAAAAAAAAAAAAATGTATATATGTGTATACATGTGTGTATGTATATATATGTATATATATGTATATATATATAAATGTAAATAAATGTAATAAAACACTATAATTAAATATAATAACCAATACAAGTAAATAAATGTAATAAAACACTATAAATAAATATAATAACAAATACAAGTAAATAAATATAATAAAAACAAAGAAACAAACAAATAAATAGAATAACAAATATAGGTAAATAAGTAGAATAAAAAACTATACATATGAATTAAATAAACTGAATAAACGAAATAATAAACAAACCGCTGATAACAATATGAAACAATATCTCTTCCTCCGCCTCCCAACCCCCCCCCCGCCTCTTTCTTCCCTTTCTATTAACACCTTTCATCCTTTTGCTTTCTCTCCTTCCTTCCCCAATCTGAAAGGATCCTATTCCCCCATTAATTACCCTCTTCTTATCCTTTTTTTTCTCTCCTTCCTTGCCCAATCTTAAAAGATCCCATTCCCCCATTATCACCCTTTCCTCTTCTTTTTCTTTCTCTCCTTCCTTGCCCAATCTTAAAAGATCCCATTCCCCCATTATCACCCTTTCCTCTTCTTTTTCTTTCTCTCCTTCCTTGCCCAATCTTAAAAGATCCCATTCCCCCATTATCACCCTTTCCTCTTCTTTTTCTTTCTCTCCTTTCTTCCCCAATCTTAAAAGATCCCATTCCCCCATTATCACCCTTTCCTCTTCTTTTTCTTTCTCTCCTTTCTTCCCCAATCTTAAAAGATCCCATTCCCCCATTATCACCCTTTCCTCTTCTTTTTCTTTCTCTCCTTCCTTGCCCAATCTTAAAAGATCCTATTCCCCATTATCACCCTTTCCTCTTCTTTTTCTTTCTCTCCTTCCTTGCCCAATCTTAAAAGATCCTATTCCCCATTATCACCCTTTCCTCTTCTTTTTCTTTCTCTCCTTCCTTGCCCAATCTTAAAAGATCCTATTCCCCATTATCACCCTTTCCTCTTCTTTTTCTTTCTCTCCTTTCTTCCCCAATCTTAAAAGATCCCATTCCCCCATTATCACCCTTTCCTCTTCTTTTTCTTTCTCTCCTTCCTTGCCCCAATCTTAAAAGATCCTATTCCCCCTTATCACCCTTTCCTCTTCTTTTTCTTTCTCTCCTTTCTTCCCCAATCTTAAAAGATCCCATTCCCCCATTATCACCCTTTCCTCTTCTTTTTCTTTCTCTCCTTTCTTCCCCAATCTTAAAAGATCCCATTCCCCCATTATCACCCTTTCCTCTTCTTTTTCTTTCTCTCCTTCCTTGCCCAATCTTAAAAGATCCTATTCCCCATTATCACCCTTTCCTCTTCTTTTTCTTTCTCTCCTTCTTGCCCAATCTTAAAAGATCCTATTCCCCATTATCACCCTTTCCTCTTCTTTTTCTTTCTCTCCTTTCTTCCCCAATCTTAAAAGATCCCATTCCCCCATTATCACCCTTTCCTCTTCTTTTTCTTTCTCTCCTTTCTTCCCCAATCTTAAAAGATCCCATTCCCCCATTATCACCCTTTCCTCTTCTTTTTCTTTCTCTCCTTCCTTGCCCAATCTTAAAAGATCCCATTCCCCCATTATCACCCTTTCCTCTTCTTTTTCTTTCTCTCCTTCCTTGCCCAATCTTAAAAGATCCCATTCCCCCATTATCACCCTTTCCTCTTCTTTTTCTTTCTCTCCTTTCTTCCCCAATCTTAAAAGATCCCATTCCCCCATTATCACCCTTTCCTCTTCTTTTTCTTTCTCTCCTTTCTTCCCCAATCTTAAAAGATCCCATTCCCCCCATTATCACCCTTTCCTCTTCTTTTTCTTTCTCTCCTTCCTTGCCCCAATCTTAAAAGATCCCTATTCCCCCATTATCACCCTTTCCTCTTCTTTTTCTTTCTCTCCTTCCTTCCCCAATCTTAAAAGATCCCATTCCCCATTATCACCCTTTCCTCTTCTTTTTCTTTCTCTCCTTTCTTCCCCAATCTTAAAAGATCCCATTCCCCCATTATCACCCTTTCCTCTTCTTTTTCTTTCTCTCCTTTCTTCCCCAATCTTAAAAGATCCCATTCCCCCATTATCACCCTCTTCTTTTCTTTCCTCCTTCTTGCCCAATCTTAAAAGATCCCATTCCCCATTATCACCCTTTCTTTCTTTTTCTTTCTCTCCTTCCCTTTCCCCCAAACTTAAAAGTCCCTTCCCCCATTATCACCCCTTTTCCCCTTCTTTTCTTTCTCTCCTTTTTCCCCCAAACTAAAGATCCCATCCCCCCTTTTCACCCCCTTCTTTTCCCTTCCCCCTCTTTCTTCTGCCGTTACCTTTATCGGGTTAATTTTGCGAGGAAGGCGCAACCCCGGGCCCGGGAGAAGGTAAAGGGGCGAACCCCCAGAAAGGCGCACGGCAGGAGGTGGGGAGAGATGTGGGGGAGGGGAGGAAGGGGGAGGGGGGGAGGAGGGGAAATGATATGGGCGAAGAGGGGAAAGGGCGTGGGGAGGAGGTAAAGGGGGAACAAGTTGGGGAGGAGGCCCAAGAAGAAGTTGGGGTGGGGAATTAGGGGTGAGTTGGGGGTGGGGAGACGTAGGGGAGGAAAGGAATTGGAGAGAGGTGAAGAGC
>NC_061851.1:22119047-22125098 GCF_019202785.1 Penaeus chinensis | reverse complement strand
GATATCGTACTGGTATGTTAGACATTTCTGGTGTGCTTCTTCTATTGTCACATCTGGGATCATCTGGAAAGAAACCACATAACTGCTAATATATGGAGGAAAAAAATTATCATAGTGGACAACTAGTCCTATATCACACTGAGAAACGAAGGATACTTTCGTGCAGATTATTAGTTCACAGTATAATACAAACCGGTATACACTTTAGAAATATAAACACTATTTTCTTCTAAAGCCAACTGAATGTTATCCTGCTGTCTTTGTATATGCCTACTAAATTTACCACATACACAGACTAAATTCCGAAATAAGAACGAAATAACCATATAGGTCTACTACAATTCTTACTTTCAGTTTCGTGTGCGTGAATAAAAATATGTCACAAATCTTAAAAATGATTTACATATACCACATTAAAGGTAAACAATTATAAGGTTACGTTAACTATTCAAACGATAAAAAAAATCTGGTACCAAATTCGTGTTGAAACGCAGGAGAAACATCAGGCATACCTCGAAGTCAATGATTTCTTGAGCCATCTCCCTGAGCCACCATTCCCCCTCCCGTTGAGCATAGCACAGCCGCAACAAAGGCACTTTCCTGAAGAAGGTAATCATCTTAAAAATAATTTGTTTACAGATTTTCTTTAATAATGCAAATTCTCCTCCACTAATGTGCGAGATATTAATATAGAATACCGTGTAAATGGTTAAATACAAATAAATGTGCTAGACATCAAATATCATACAGTACTATGGTAAAGTATTGTGATGAAAAGGATAGTGAAAAAAGTTAAAGAGGGGGGAGATTAGTAAAAAAAAAAGAAAAAAAGGGAATGGAGAGTATCTGTGTTTGAGCAAGGAAGAGGTATACTGTATAAGGAAAACTGGTAAAGGAGCCATTATGAAACAATCAACGGGAAATACGGGTAGATATGGCTGTTGGAGAAATAAGAGAATCCGTAAATGAGGTAAGGGAACAGGGGGAAGTGGTGAAGTATCTGGAAGAAAGTTATGAGGGGAAGGATCCGGAGAAGGGTACTATTGCAACACAAGGGAGTCACGTGAGCATCCAGGTGGGAATGGTAAGTATAATGTGGAAAATGGTGGTTTTGGGAGAGAGTGGGAGGAGGAGGGACTGGGGGAACTTGAAGAGGAGGATGGATATCGGAAAATGCTTTGAAGGTAAAGGGTATAGGAATAAGTGATTGGAGAATGGATGAGGGAGCGGCGCATTTTCTTGGGTCATGTTTAGGAAGTACTGGATGTCTTCAAGAGTTTCTGGAGGGGAGGTGGGTGGGGAGGTCTGATAAAAAAAGGTTTTCTCGCGAGGAGAAGAGGAGATAGATGTTTGAGGAGCAAAGGAAGAGGTGTGTATAGGACAGGATGTGGTACGAGAACGTTTAAAGTGCCTGGTGCGACAGGTCGAGTGAGAGGGAGGTGGAGTAGGGAACGAGGAAGTGGTAGAGATTGGAGTATCTGGATATACACAGGAAAGGGACTTTGACTGGGGGAAAGAGGGAATAGAGGTAGAATGGTTCGGGTTGAGGGAAGAATAGGTAGAGATAAAAAAAATCTCATTGGCTTGTTTCTTGTCTGGCCTCACGCAGCGTGAGGCCTAGCTTGAATCTGAGAACAGCTACCTCAGATTCGAGCTGAAGGGCAAGGCAGCTCCTATAAAATACATTATGGAAACCACAATAATTGACACACATGCGTGACTGAGCAGAGCAATTTGAACGGGGGTATTAGTATCAGTGGCCGGAGCCATGGTCAAAGAAGAGGCAGGGGTCGGGAAACCAGAAAAATCAAATTTAGATAGCTCTACCCCTCAGTGTCCCCATAAGGGTTAAGGGCTAGGCGATTAACCAAGGGAACACCGTGCCCATGGCTCCCGGATTTCGGTCATGACTGACACAAAGCCAGCCGTTCCTCTTTTCAGAACGGCTCTCACACCGAAGGAACTGGACAGAAGAAGGGGATGAGGAAGAGAATGAGAACGAAAGGGGGAGATGATAAGACAATGCAAAATTAGGTGTGGGATGAGGTCCAAGGTAGGGGTGATCTATACATTGGGGCACACTCTCCATCTCCTAAGCCCAGACGACTGGGATTGGATATGTATTTATAAATTAGTGTAAAATTAACTCTCCACTTTCCCAATACCTTGAGAGATGAATGAGGGCCCGGCGGAGGTGATCTTCAAGAAGGGGCTCTCGGCTGGCGAGGGTGAGCTGGTAACTGACATTGTAAGTAGAGAAGAACTGTTCCACTGATGTCGTTTTCCACAGCCACTTCCCATCCGATGCCATCCTGATACCTAAAGGATGACAGTGTTTATTAATATGGGGAAGGGGATACTGTGATGATAAAGAGATACAATATTTGCTGTAATGGCCGGAATACTCACTCTAATTCTTCTTCTGAATGCTGATTGCAGTACTTTATTTCTTTTCACATTCCAAATGGTAGTTCCATTAAAAAAAGGAAAATGACTTATAATAAGGCCATAATGACTACCAACATGAATATTATAAAATCTGTACTGTGTTATGGCCCGTTTACTAGTCAGATAAACAGAAAGCTTGGCTGTGATTGGCGGACACGAGCCGGTGAGGGGCGCACATAGAGTAGAGAGCCTCTTTGGTTACCAGGCAAGAAACAGACGTCGCAGGTTCAGTTCAGTTCTGTTTAGTGAGATTTGCAAAGGCTAGCTACGCCCAGGCCTTAGATACAAGAGGCCCGGCCTGTTTCAGCTATTTAGAACTGTTTCAACTGATACATCCTTAATAGTAACTGATTCATCAACACTGAATGCTTACCGTGACGATGACGATGGCAGTGATGTAGAGAATAAAACAATATCGATAATAATAATAATATCATTATTATTAATAATAACCAATAATAATAGTTAAAATTGCTCCTATTAATATGGTAATCCTAATAATGATGATCATGATAATAATAATAACAGTCATTGTCATATTGTTCTTCTTTTTACTATCATTTTTATTAGTAGAACTATTATTATTATCACTATTAATCATTATTAATTTTATTGCTCTCGTTATTATCACCATTATTACTATTATTATTATCGATATTATTTCTTTTTGAGATTAATTACTATCATGATCATTTATGTTGTGACTACTGCTGCTACAACAACAACAAAAACAACTACTACCACAACTATTGCAATTTTTTCTTTCGTTTTAGGCTGTAGGGGCATTTTAGGCACGTCTCTTTCCTATATCAAATTGGCCTCTATTCCGCGGTAGTTCCGAAAGGTGGTATAACATTTTTGGTATTGTGCTTATAATAGCGACCGACGGAAGCCTAATGATAATAATAAAACAAAATTAATTGGGGGAAAGAATAGGCATGTAATCCGATTCAAGCAGTTGAAAGCATTAGACAAAGACGAACTGAAAAATACAGATATACAAAGAGCAAATAGTAATTCTAAAAAACATCAATTGACAAATACTTTAGAATACTTACAGAACGAGTTCGTGCGAATGACAAATTGCGATTTAAGACGTGTGTACTTCGAACTTTATAAACCTTAAAACAGGGGTTCTTAACCCCATGGGCTTCTAGGGGATCCATGGATGGATTTCAGGGACGCGCGAGAATCAAATGAAAATGAACATTCATATTAGCGTATATTTTAGATTGTTTACTTTAAAGTCTAATATTACTTTGGGTATCCCATATTTAAGTATGGGACAATTAAACGCCAATAAATAAAGTACATCATATACACTGCATGCAAAGCTATGAATATTTCTGGGGAACGCTGTCCATACCTTTCATCAGATTCTTAAAGGACTCCGTGACTCTAGTAGGTTAAGAACTACTGCTTTATAATCAACTTAACATCTGATATGGTAATTAATTATCTTTACTGTGCGCTCTCTGATGAAGGAATTTACAAACTTATATACGCACCTTAAAAAATCACTGTAAATTTACTAACAGCCTCAGAGTTGCACTGACCAAACGTTTCTAGGCTCCAGCTGCCTGAGTAAAGTAAATACTCAAGGTAAAATCCATCTTCTTTAGATTACTGTAATGCATTCATTGATTCCATCGCCAAAACAACTATTTCGTCAACTTAATCGCCAAGTATGACATTCATGCAATTAAATCTTAGTCTAACTATATATATATATATATATATATATACACATATATATATACATACATGTATAAATATACAAAATTCGTACATGTACTCAGGATTTGACATTACCTGGTGAAAGAGAAAAGAGCTTATGTGCAGCAAACAGGCTGGTAAAATAATATACCCCCTGTGAGTAATATCTTTTAAACCCTTATTTTCATGTGCTTAGCAGTGATTCAGATTCCCTCGTCTCGTTTACACTGAGGAAGTAAGTTATCATGAGCAAAGCCATCAGCGATAGTGAACACAAATGATGAGCTTCTCGGATCTAACCTTGAGAAAGAGGTGCCGGCAGTTGCAACTTTTCTCGACTACTGTAGCAGATATTCTTAAATTCAAAGGCTAACCCGAAAGCACATTGTCACATATAGATTATATCATCTTTTGTTGAAAACAATACTGAAATTAATATAGGGACTTGTCAATATTGCTGAACACACCCCGAAAAATAAGAAAACATAATAAGAAAGAAAATTAATCGGTAAAATATAGATTGCAAGCGCGTTTTATGCTATCTTTTCGGTAATGTAGACCTACATATGGTTGACCCTTAATATATGATTCAGATAGATTTTTCCTGGTACATTCTTCGAAAATGTCTCTAATTATGCATGCGTGTATTATGAATTTTCACAAGACTGGCAGAGATTAAGGATTCATTAAAAATATGGCACCAGCAATGATGTAAAGACCACGAAAATGCGCTCAGTTTTTTCGCTCCAGATATTTTGCAAAGCCATCACAATTTTTATTGGATCATTTCTCTCTCTTCCGTGTCTTTTTTATTTCGATTTGCGTGGGGAATGTTATATATGGAACGTATCTCAGATTTCATCGAGGTAACAACCATTCCATACTCTCCGTGCAAGCCTGACTCATCCATGGAAACTATACTAAGTATGTACTCTAACTAGCAACCCGAATAAGAATAAAAATTACAGCAGCTTACCTTCAGCTCGAGAGGTTCACGACGCCACGAAACAGTTACATGAACAACACGTGACTCAAGTGAACCTTAGAAGCATCTGAACCAAAGCTGAATCCCAGAAACCGGTATTTCATTTTAACACAGGCGCGCACACACACGGCCGCACGCACTCACACACATATGCACACACACGCCCGCACGCATTCACACACATATGCACACACACGGCCGCCCGCACTCACACACATATGCACACACACACGGCCGCACATACTCACACACATATGCACACACAGACATGCACACACACACACACACACACACACACACACACACACACACACACACACACACACACACACGGCCGCACGCACTCACACACATATGCACACACACGGCCGCACGCACTCACACACAAATGTACACACATGGCTGCACGCACTCACAAACATATGCACACACATACACACACACACACACACACATACACACACACACACACACACACACACGCATATATATATATATATATATATATATATATATATATATGATGTTACCAAACATAACATGCCTCTGATAGCGGATGGCATCATATCATTACTGCGCTGCCGGAATCACGAAAGGCACCGCATCATGATCGGCCGGATCTCATATTCTAAAGGGCTTAGTAATCAGACCTTGGCATCGGTACTACTTGTTTGGTGTCACGATGAGATACAGGCACCTAAATTAGAAGAAAGGCCTTCAATTGTCTGAAACAGCCATTTATAAACTCCAGTTACGCACGATTTGGATCCCAAAAATAAGCTTAAAAAAGACGACCATCATAACAGTAATGATTAATAATAACAATAGTAATAATACTAATAACAACGATAATAATAATAATGATAATAATAATAATAACAATAATAATAATGATAATAATA
>NC_061851.1:22106547-22114047 GCF_019202785.1 Penaeus chinensis | reverse complement strand
TTATTGTAATTATCATTATTGTTATCATTATTATTATTATTGTCATTACTGCTATTATTATCATTTTAGTTGTTATCATCAGTATAATTTTTGTTGTTGTTATTATTGCTGTCATCATTATAATAATTGTCATTCTTATTGTTACTGGTATTGTTTTATTATCATCATCATCATCATCATCATCATTATTATTATTATATTTATTATCATTATTATCATTATTATTATTAGTGTTATTTTTATCATAATAGCTATTATTATTATAATTATTATTATTTATATTATTATTGTTGTTATTATTATTATCATTATTATCAAAATCATTATCAAAACAATTTTTATTTTTATTCTCATTATCTTCAGTATTATGATGATGTTAATGATGATGTTGATGATGATGATGAGGAGGATGACTATTATCATTATCATTATTATTTTCAATATTATTATTATTATTATTACTATTATTATCATTATTATTATTATTATCATTATTATTATTATTATTACTATTATTATCATTATTATTATTATTATCATTATTATTATTATTATCGAATGTATTATTATCATTATTATCATTATCATTACCTTTTCCATTCTTCTTCTTATTATTATTATTATTAGTAGTAGTATATTTATCATTGCTATCATTATCATCACCATTATTGTTATTATTATCATTATCTTTATTATTATTATTATTATTATTATTATTATTATTATTATTATTATCGTTGTTATTAGTATTATTACTATTGTTATTATCAATCATTACTGTTATGATGGTCGTCTTTTTTAAGCTTATTTTTTGGCTCCAAATCGTGCGTAACTGGAGTTTATAAATGGCTGTTTCCGACAATTGAAGGCCTTTCTTCTAATTTAGGTGTGTGTGTGTGAGGTTTAGGTGTAAATGGCGATAAAATATATAATAAATATGATATAATAAGAGGAGAAATATGAATGATAATACACTTATACAAAAGTCGAATCACAAGGCATTAAAAGTTGTCTGGATCACACGCACACATATTATACTGTACTTACCACTTATGGCTTTCTTTAATTCGTCTTCCATTCCTGATCCCAAATAATAGCACAAAAGAATGATACACGGTCACAAATAGGACAACGACAACGAGCAAGGGATCGAGGGAGAAGCAGGAGAGGTCTTCATAACTGTTCATTTTTGTTTACTCCCCCAACCTCTGGCAACATTCCATACACAAAAACCTTGAAGAAGAAAGTATTCAAACGATACAGCGGCAGGAGAGAAATATGAATAATGTGATTCAACTTACACTGAACCATGTAGGTGTAAATGCCAATAAAAATGTATAATAAAGAGAAATATGATGTAATAAAGAGGAGACACATGAATAATAAAACTCTTATACGAGAGATAAAAGGACTTAAAGGAGCTCTTTGTAGCTTGAATAGGCTTTTTATAAGTGTCGACAATTACGTTCACATGTTTGAAAAAAATCCTATTTTCTGTGGCCATGTTCGAGAACAGAGTGGTCTCTTCTTTTCTTTTTCTCTCCCGCAATAATAATAATAATAATAATAATAATAATAATAATAATAATAATAATAATAATAAACTGCAACGACCATCAATGTAAGTAGTCCAACGATTTGTTTTCCTTTACAGTTGATGAAAATAAAAAATCTCAAAAAGGATTAAAACATCGAGGAAAAATAAGACTTATCAAAATGCAGAAGGAAGATAAAAGTTGAATCTACAAAAACAGTAAATGGACTGGTTCTTAACCGTATACGGTGTGATGAAGAAAATTAAATATTCATGGATATCTGTATCTGTATATCTGTATTTTCTATTTCATTATTATTATTATTATTATTATTATTATTTTAGAATGTTGACGCCGATGCTTTTACATGAGTCTGGGCCCAACGGATCAATTCGTAGGCCGCACTTGACTTTACCATTTTTTTGATATTTGGGATTTCTCTTGATAGTAGAATATTTGCTTTTACATTTTCTTTCCTTATTCGTTGTCTTCCTTCTCGTTTCTCTTCTCTTTGATAGATATTTTTTGTTTCCTACGTCTTTTCAAATATCTTTTGTGGCGAGAATAACACTTTCGTTAGAGTTGATAGATTATTTAGATTTTATAATTCGATTCGTATTTAAAAGATTTTTTTTTTTTTTTTTTTTTTTTAACATCGACTGACAACTAGCAATGGAGCACATGAAAGAAAATCCCGGATGAGATTTTTGTTATTCATTGCTGTTAGAACAAAGAACTCTTCGTGGCCATTACAAAATATGCTAGGTTGATTAAACATTGTGTATGGTTATAAATAAAGGTATAATAACATGACTATCATGTTTATAATTGAGATAATAGAATAAGAAAAATGATAAACGAATATAAAAAAAGAAACAGAACAAAAAATGTAGATGATATTACATATATTATAAAAAGAGTAATGCTTGTTTTATTTTTTTTTTATCCATGTTAAATATGTTTTCTTTGAATAAAAGGACACTTTCGTTTCCTTTCTAATATACAATAAAGAGCCACCTGATTTACAAACTATTTTGAGCTGCGTCGTGTCTGAAACGGAGTTGGAAGTATAGAAACCCCGATTTCTGAGACATTCCACTAGGTCTTGGTGGTAGCATCGGTATCGTCTCTGACTCGCACGTTGAAGGATCCAGGACCTAGACCAGAGTAAACCCTCTTTGGCTTCGGGAAAAGTTAACAGGTGTTTGTTGACACTTGCTCGTGTTTGGCGATTCACGAGTGTTCTCCAAGGAGATAACGTCCCCCTCTCGAGGTCAGAGGTCACTCAGGTCAGCAGCTATGCAGAAAGGCAGCAATTGCTGCCTTTCAATTGCTGGTTCTGGTTGGCCGACTCGGTAGCTGTTTTGCAGTATTTTCGATTTAATTCATAATATAAGACCTTTAGTCTCCAATTTTTGTTTAGTCTTATCTTCGGCTGTGCGTGTCTGCAGACGCAGACACGTCTGCTTCTTTTATCGCCAACTTATCGCTCTCCCAGAGTGAATTTCAAGCTGACAAAGACGCAATGCTGGTAAAAATTGTGAATTCGCTAGCGTTTTCGAGCAGTCCCAGGCACCATGACGCTGCAGGAGGACGCGCTGCGAGCCGTTGTTGTCCTTGACCCTGTTATGGTGATTCTGTTATGAGGAAACAGCTTCGCAAAACTGACTTATCTTTTTCCTTCAATAGAAGTGTATCGGAACGAAAGTGCTAAGTGTATTTGTGCTATTTGCCCATCGCGCATTGGCTTATTTGAATAGTGTTTCAATTTTATGTTCCGTATGATGGGATAGTTTTCAATAATCTCAGGGAGGGTGACTATTTCATTTCCATTCAGTGGGATTAGTTTTGGTGCCATCATAAAAGGAAAACTGGGACTGCTTCGTCGTCTGGAATAGTCATCTATTCGTCAATGAAACGCAAGAACGTTGTTGTTCTTATCCTTCTTATTGTTATTAGCATTGTTGTTGTTTTTATTGCCATTGTTATTATTATTTTTGTCATAATTATTTTTATCATCATTATCATTATTACTATCGTTGAATATATGATAACAGATGGGGAAGATCAAAAGACACGATACAGTTTGATGGAGTGAACATAAAGAGAGTGAAAAGTTTTAAATATCAGGGAGCAATGACAGAACCATCAGGGGAATGCTTAAATAAATAAATCACCGCATTCAGTGTCGATGGAAAATCTGGAGGAGGTTAAAGGGTGTGATATCTGACAGAAGAGTGCAAACACGACTGAAAGGAAAGGTCTACAGACAAGTAGTAAGGCCGGCAAAGATGTATGGGTTTGAAGCAGCTGCACTCAAACAAGTAGAAGAAAAGAAACTAGATGTTACAGAAATGAAGATGCTGAGATGGATGTCTGGGGTGACACGGTTGGACGGAATTATCGGTGAAGATAGTCGAAATCTCGACTATCTGGAGGCAAGATTGAGATAGTTTGGACATCTGGTGAGAAGGAACGATGAAGAACACACAGGGAGAGAAGCGATGGATATGGAAATACCAGGGACACGGGCAAGGGGAAAGCCAAGAATCAGATGGAAAAACTGTGTAAATGCGGAAATGAGAGAGAAAGGCCTCGATAATAATGATATTAATGATAATAATGACAATAATACTAATAACAGTAGCAGTAATAATGATGATGATGATGATGATGATGATGATGATGATAACAGTGATATTAACAAGGATAATAGCAATAAATAACGATAATGATAATGATAATTGAATAATAATACTAACAATATTAATACTGATAACAGTAATAAGAATAATGATAATAAAAATCATTATTATTATAACAAAAATAAAATTGTAGCTTTGAGGAGGGCAAGATGGTAATAATGAAAATGACAATAATTATTACTATTATTACTATTATTATTGTTATTATTATTATAATTATTTCTATAATAATAATGAATTGTTATTATTGTTATTGTTATTGTTATGGTTATCATTTTTATCATTTCAGTTACTATCATTATTATCATTATTACTATTATCATTATCATTATTTCTATTATAATAATGAATATGATGGAAATGATGGTAATATAATTATCAAATAAATTATATTATTAATAATAATTATATTAATTGTATTAATAATGATTAACAATTTTGAAGAAGCTTGTCCAGAGTGAATAGCAGCAGAGACGTAGAAACGACGCTTAACCTAACGAAAAGCAGTCTTATGATTAGAATTAAATATATTGTTTAAGTGTAATCCACCATCTTTGTATAACCAAAACGTTTGTTTACTTACAAATGATGCGTTATACGAAAAAATACTGTTGGAATGGCTACCAAGTCCTCTCTGCATATTATGCACATTTGTTTATACAGTGAAAATTTAACTAAGGCGAAATAAGCATAATCTGCATCAAATATTGACTGCCGTCAATGACCTCACTCCTGCCTTGGAGGCAGGTGTGAGGTAATGAAGTCGTATGGGGACGATCCGTAGAGTAGAAATTACGGCAAATAGACCAAATTATTGCATTTTGGTAACTGTTTCAAATAACGTACGTGAACGATACGGAAATATTGGAAAGATTAGAAAAGAATGGAAGAGAGAAAGAGGACTCCAGCTACAGAAGGGAGTGTCGTATAACCAGAAAATCACTTTTATATGTGTATAAAATGAAGACGTAAAAGACCAGTAACTTACGCCAAAAAAGTAAATTTATATAACACTAAAATGTTATCTGATTTACTGTATAAATCTGTACACGCAATCAACCACAATAGGAATGGGAGATCGCATTTGTAAAATCGTATTTTTATTTTATGATTTACATAGTATGAGTTTTTAAAAGGAGAATGTACACATTCTTTCTCTCTCTCTCTCTCTCTCTCTCTGTCTCTCTCTCTCTCTCTCTCTCTCTCTCCCCTCTCTATCTCTCTTTCTCTTTCTATATCTGTCTCCGTCTTTTCTTCTCTCTTTCTTTTTCTTTCTCTTTCTTTTTTTCTTTCACTTTCTTTTTTTTTCTCTCTATGTCTCTCTCTCTCTCTCTCTCTCTCTCTCTCTCTCTCTCTCTCTCTCTCTCTCTCTCTCTCTCTCTCTCTCTCTCTCTCTCTCTCTCTCTCTTTCTCTCTCTCTCTCAAGACATTTGTGTCTGTCTGTATGTCTCTGTCTCTTTTCCTTGATTGAATTTCCTTCCCTTGATTGAATGGAAAGAAATATGATAAAAGTGAATATGTAAAAAGACTTTCCAGGTTTACATATAAGCCTATAATACATGTTAAGTGATAGAATAATTATTATATGCAGACCCAAAATCACGACTACAATTAGATTTTTGATATACTTCTTATATGAGATGAATATGTTTATTATACTGAAATAAAGAGATTAAAAGATAGAGATATATAGAGATAGAGAGAAAGAAAGAGAAAGGGAGAGAGAGAGAGAGAGAGAGAGAGAGAGAGAGAGAGAGAGAGAGAGAGAGAGAGAGAGAGAGAGAGAGAGAGAGAGAGAGAGAGACAGAGAGAGAGAGAGAGACAGACAGAGAGAGAGAGAGAGAGAGAGAGAGAGAGAGAGAGAGAGAGAGAGAGAGAGAGAGAGAGAGAGAGAGAGAGAGAGATAGAAAGGAAAGGGAGAGGGTGTGAGAGAGATAATTATTTTTATTTAAACATTGTGAATATGTCTGTTTATATCTATTTAGTTGGTCTTACTACATGTCTCCGTTATCGCACCCCCCCCCCCCTCTCTCTCTCTCTCTCTCTCTCTCTCTCTTTCTTTCTTTCTATGACTCTCTCTCTCTCTCTCTCTCTCTCTCTCTCTCTCTCTCTCTCTCTCTCTCTCTCTCTCTCTCTCTCTCTCTCTCTCTCTCTCTCTCTCTCTCTGTGTGTGTATCTTTCTCTCCTTAAAACTTGTATATAGTTTATCCATGTAGCTAGTCATGGTGTTATTATTATTATTATTATTTTTTTGCATAGTATGAATTTTGCCATTCAAACATGTATGTACGTGTGCGTTACACTGCAGAAACTGCAAAACAAAACTTATTAATTCCATACAGAAATTTTATAAATTTCCAAGATGCTTAATGAGTTCTTATCCCTCTTGTGACACACAGACACACTCATACAAACAAACGCTCGTAAACAATAAGTCACCAACTTGAAAAAAATCTAATAATACGGGCCTACGTGTGATTCCACACTCGGCATGGAACAGTCTCTTGGGAATTCCATGCCACAACGTTAACCATTTCCCATCTCGTCGATCATCACGAATTTGGTAATTAGTGACATACTTAAACTATGCATCTCCTTGTTGTTGTTGTTTTTTTTTTTTTTTTTGAAAGGATTTATGACATATATGCCAGTTCTATGAAATACCACAATAACACAAAGAGAAAATGAGAGAGAGAGAGAGAGGGAGAGAGAGAGAAAGGGGGGGGGGGGGGGAGAGAGAGAGAGAGAGAGAGAGAGAGAGAGAGAGAGAGAGAGAGAGAGAGAGAGAGAGAGAGAGAGAGAGAGAGAGAGAGAGAGAGAGAGAGAGAGAGAGACATACACAGAAAGAAAAATATTGTTCTTTTAAAATCTACAACAGGGAATAATGTTGTTATTCAATAATAATCAGGTTGACTGTTAATAAACTGGCGCAATAATGGTCGCCAGGGCAAGAAGGTACGAGATTATCGAGTGATGACGTCCATACAAATGGTCAATGTATATTCTTTAGTCATTTTATATATTTTTTATCTGAGTAAAGAGGATTGGGAAAGAACGGGATTAAAGATGGGATCGGAAAACACACAAAAAATGCCTCTTCCTTCGTCTTTCTCAGCCATAAATATAAATCAGCTGTGATACCTGAATTCACACGTTACATGTCACTCAGAATACTGTATATCTAAGTATCACACACATCCAGCCATAAAGATTACGTGTCAGCTGATGAGAATAAAAAGGTACTTGGCGAATCGGAGCGT
>NC_061851.1:22096547-22099047 GCF_019202785.1 Penaeus chinensis | reverse complement strand
GGAATCGGGCGAGTTTGAATTGGTGGAGCTACTTGATGAAGAGGCAATTGCCTCTAATAATGGTATGGTTAATTGTTTATTGGTTAATGGTTATTCACTGTTGGCCATGATAAGCCTGGAGTATGTTGGGGAGAGAAACGGTCCACCCCTCAGGGTCGCTTGAGGGGTAAGGGCTAGACAAAGCAGGGGAATACCGTGCCCATGGCTCCCTCAGGCCGTTCAGGACTGGCACAAAGTCAGCCTTTCATCCTTTCAGCACAGCTCTCACACCTTAGGAAGTCGATAGTAGAAGGGGTTGGTGAAGGGACAGAAACGAAAAAGTAGGAGGGGAAAAAAAGACCATGCAAAATTTGTTGAGTCGAGGGCTGAGTCCCAAGGTTGGGGAGTTCCCCAGCATTGGGTCCCAGTCTCTGCCTCCTAAGCCCCCCCAGGACAACAACGGGCAAGGGATTGGGGGGGGGGGGGGACTTGTTTTTGGAGACATTGCTGGAAAAGAAGGGTGGTCAGAGTAAGGAGCTGCAGGGTGGAATCTCAAAAAAAATTGGTCCTATTTGGCTGGTCTAAATAGAGTATTAGAGATATTTGTAGAGATTGGGGTGCTAGAAGGACGGGGATGTGTGGAAGAGGGAGGTAGTATTACCAAGAGGTGGACAATAAGGCTGGTGAGCCTTATTGGGAAGGATTGGTGAGGAAGGCAAAGGAAAGGGAGAAAAAAGGAAGATCCCCTACACTGGGCCTCAGTCTCCGCCTCCTTAAGCTCCTCCAAAAGCAACACCAAGCAAGGAACTGAGGGGTCCCAAGCATTCGGTCCCACTCTCCGTCTCCTAAGCCCTCACTGCTACCCAACGGCAACAGTGGGCATAGGAATGGAGGAGATTAAGGGGGGGAAGGCAATACCAAAATATAGACTCTTTACTTTTTATTTACTAATGAAATATGGTGCTTCTTTTTATTAATTTTGATTTTTTTTCCTCTTCTCTTGCAATCCCTGTTTCCCAGTTACTCCCTCCAAATTACTGGTTTGAAGATACAGGCAGAGAAAAGAGGCAGATTTTGTTCTCAAGGTCAATATGCTGACTGTATGATAAATAAATAAAGTAAATAAAAACTTCTATGACTTGATGCCGTTAGCGAGGGATAAGGATTACTAGGGATACTGTAATGAAACAGCCTTTAAAAGATTTTTGTATATGTTTAAACAGATGTAGCCTACTTTAGCACAAAAGTTGAGCATACATAATCAAATATTTAAATCCCAACCTCTGTTGTCCTAAACAAGCACATCCTCATGTAGTGTTATGGTTAAATATTGCATTTTTGAGATTGGGTACTTCTAATCATGTTTCTTTAACTTGTTTCTATCAAGTCATTCTTGATATTCATGGAATTAATTCAGGAAAACCTCCAGCTATACTTATACCAAACTCTAAATTTTTCATGGCTTTAGGTTACACAAATTTCTCCAGATAACTGCTCATAAACAGAAAACCACAGACTATCAAATATTATTTATTCATTTTGTGATGCACCATCAATACTTTAATCCATATTCTCACACATGTATACAAACACATTCACCTATACAAACACACACACATACATCCAACATTTTCTTGAAGCTATGCATCTCTAATGATACCTAAGAGTGTAAAATAGTAACATCACATATAAGAAATAATTCATAAAATACTATTAGTGCAAATGTTTTCCATTCCACACTCAACCATTTATCGAATGGGTTTAATTTATATGTGCGAGTGGCAGTATTACAGCAAAGATACAGACATGGGAAAGGCAATAATATTTGGTATGGGTGAAGAGTGAATTGATCAGTAGCTTGAAACTGATTATTTTTTAAATCATCTACCCCTGACTCAAGTAAATTTCAATGGATTCAGAAAATCTACAGAACGATATTATGTACAATGAATAATTAAAGACCTATAACTCATTTAATATTGATTGTTTCCTAGCTTACAGCCCAACTTGTCACATAACTGATATCTTCTCATCAATCACAGAATGATTACACACTGTACAATAACACTGTAAATATCCTATGAATTCCTATCATTTTCTATATTGCATGGGTAAACAAGTTTCCTTACATTATATATATATATAAAACAGAGATCTTGATACTCTGAGTATGATCACCAATGATTACAGTCACTTTTAATTTGCAATAGCCAATTTTGGACAACCTTTGGCTTGCCTTGATAATGTGCAATTACATTTAAGAAAAAATGCCATGAATAAAAATCTCTGCAGACTTATATACATTTGATTGACAATATATAACAAAAAATATATGCATGTCTATTTTTTTCACTCTACAACTGTTTTCATTTATGTTACATCAGCAGCAAGCATTGGATTCAAAATAAAATCACACAAGCATGTACAAAAGTTACAGGATGTGCATGCAATGAAGTACCATTAAACACCTATCATACCTGCTTACAATACATGTGTTCATATTCTGAAGAATTCTGTCTAC
>NC_061851.1:22084047-22091547 GCF_019202785.1 Penaeus chinensis | reverse complement strand
TAAACAAACAGAAAGAGAAAGATGAGACAATGTTCTCAACATTAATGTATTTTCCATAAAAAAATATATATATATATATTCTAACACACACAAACTTAAAATACCATAACTTAAGGAACACACTTACTGCAGTCAATACAAGATGTGGGTGGAGGTCATGGATGACACTGTCTATGGCACGGTCGAGATTCTCCTCTGTGGGTTGGTTTCCCTTTAACGCCCTCTCCCTTACAAACTCTTGCAAGGGTGTACGCAATTGATTTGCTGTTGTTGCTCTTCCAAAGAACAACTGAACAAGATCTCCTATTGACAGCGACATTGCCTATTTGATATTTGAAAGAAAGAGGAACTTACACTTTGTTCATACATGAGTACATATGGAAGAGTGGGGGAAAAAAGACATACTGGGTTTCTATCAAGGATATCAACTTGTGACTCAAATTCAATGAAAACCAAAAGAAAAATAATATCAGAATTTATTTCTAAGGACTGGTACCTATAGTATCCTCTAACTTACCACAGTGTTGAACAACTGATAAAAGAGAGAATCTTCATCCCCTTCGCTAAACATCCCACCATCAAAGGGTTGCAGGAATTCATGAAGCGATGCACCTGACTGTTGACTGCTGCTACCACTCCCTTCAGTATTCAGTGAACCAGAGACTTGACTCATGACACCCTATCATGAAAAAGAATATAAAAGATGAGGAAACTAATATTCATATCTAATCAGATGGTTACAATGTGTGAATATTTCTATATATATTTTTTCTCCTGTGTCTGACTTACTTGGACTAACTGGGCAAACATCTGGTCACTGATCTGAGGTTCACCACCATCAGCAGCAGAGGACTGTGATTGCTGCTGCTGCTGCTGTTGTTGCTGTTGCTGTTGCTGTTGCTGTTGCTGCTGCTGTTGCTGTGTAGCGGAGCCCTGCCTGGCACCAAATGCCTCTGCCATTAGACTGGCAAAGAATGCCAGAGGATCAGAGGATGAAGCAGTAGGTGAAATGCCCACTTGCGGTCGAGTCTGACTGTTCTCACTTGCTCCACTCTCTTGGGCCTGTCAATGGCAGAGAGCAAATCAAACAAACTGAACATCACATATAGATCATACCACGGAGAAGCACAGTCTTTTGACATTCAATCAAAACTGTAATACAAATATCACTGACAATCACTTAAAATGTAATTACATAATTATATAATACATAATCATCACTCAGTGAGCCTTACAGTAATAAAAATCTTCTGCAACCAGTCATTATCATTACTGAACCAAAAATTCTATGAAGGCATTGATCAGAAGAAGCTTAAGATAATGCAACTATAAATCAGTGTCTTATCTGTAGGTTTGCAATTTAAGTGAAAAAAAAAAAAAAGCCAACTCAATGTTTTGCATATTTGTCTTATGTTTTGTAAAATCTTTTATTGAGAAAGCTTACAAAGATAAATTTGCTGTTTTAATGACCATGCCTTGTGATGCTTACTAATAAAACTGCAATTTTAAACTTCAACTCTCACGTTTAGCAGCTAGCCTCAGAAAAAAAGGTATTTAGGGATAACTGACAATAAACTTTTACAATAATAATCACTAGTAACAAATACAGTCTAACATATGAAATACAGTCTAACATATGAAACGACACAGTGGGATTATTTTCAAAGAAAGAATGTAGCCAATAAACATCTTGTAAAGAATTAGGATCATAACTAAAAATGATACATTAAACAAGTTTCCAGCACAAACTTAACTTTAAGATTAACATTCAAATAACAGTTGTACAGCGATTTCCCGAGTAGACATTAAGCATTAAGCAACTGAAGTATCTGACGTTACATCATGTCACTAGTTGCTCTCTTGCAATTGCAATGTTTCTGTTCCTGGGCCTAGTTTCAGCAAAGCCCCTACATTTTTATCATCACATCAATGAAAAGCTAATTTCTTTTTATGCTCTTCCTCTAAAGGAATTCCCTTAAATACAAAACAATATCAGAATTTGCATATTTCATAATCAAAAACTTAGGACGCTCAAATACCTTCCAATACGTACACAATCCCATTTCCTAGTTCGAAAAAATCTCCTGCCCAGATGAACCATTTCCTATTCTAAATTTACCACAGAAAATACCTCGTTAAGACTTAGGTGTTAGTGACCTCTTTAATTCTTTTCCTTTTTCTCTTTTTCAATATCCTTTTCCTCTAAATTACTCAATGAATTTTGAATCCACTTTAACCTACCCTGTTGCTTGATGCTGTCCTTCTCTGCTGGGCTTGACTGCTGCCAACTTGGGTCTGGTGAGAGGAAAAAAGCCAATGATGGCTAAGTGTACTTCCAGGCTAATTTTGATGGGCAGCCAACATAATTTTACACATCAATAATTCCCAGAAATATGCAATAGTCATGCACAGAAGCAATATATCTTTGCCATCTGTTATCAGTGTTCTGTTTGCTCGTTTTTCTCCATTTTCTATCTAGCTTTTTCGATTCTTGTTAGATACTGTAGTAATTCAGTATTTTCCAATAGCAAGAAACCAAACTTTACCTCTGAACAAAGAGCATTGTTTGTCATTAATATCCAGCTACAAAAAAAACAAACCCAGGACAGCTTTCAAAAAGAAACACCAGAGAGATAGGACAGTGTCCACCCAACAGATAATGTAGAGTGGAGAATGTAAAATTTGTCAGGATTACAAGCACAGAGGAACCACTTTGGGGTTTGGCTCTTGAAAGTCATGACTAAAAAAGTAGTGAAGTGAAACCAAAGGTATGTTCTCCTTCCTCCTTTTTCTCTCTTAAGTGAGGCTGGATTTGCAGTTGTTGCTATCCATGTCAAGAGGAATTCAACAGAAAAGCAAAGCAATGCAATGAAATGTTAGCTGGGACCCAGACTGTTAAATCAACCCCATGTCAATGGGAAAATTGTTGTTTTTGCCATAGTACTGTTTTGTGTAATGTCTCTGCATATAGATAGCTCTTAAAAGTGCTTAGCCACAAAGGAGTCAATTAGTAGACCTTGTGACCTCATCCAAAATCACCATTCCTTGAGTTTGAAAGAAATGTTCTTTTTATTAATGCTATCAATATAAATGCTGTTATTATTGCCAGACATGATTATCAGAATGACATGACATTACTAACAGCAATATAAGATAACAGATAATATTTTTGAAAATGAAGGTAGAGGATAAAGAGGTGATATGGGTAGTACTCATAATTGGGTCATTGGTGATTTAGTACTTGTGGAGTCATGTGTGTATAAAGACAATTAATAAACTAAACCCAGTGGGTATAGCATGTACAGTTGCTGAATTATATTTCTGTACACTTGCTCTGTTCCAGTTTTGTAAATCTGGCAACAACATCGATGTAAACAGAGTAAATAGTATTTTTATGAATGAGGCAAAAAAAACAAAAAAACAAGCTATTTGTATCAGCATCTTTTTAAGGAAACTAGGTAAACCCTTTCAATCTTTTGTTTTCTTATTATTATTGACTGGAGTAGGATATTTTATAAAATGCGATTTCCTGGAATTGTTTGTTTGTCAACATGGCAACACCTATGGAGGTGAGGCAGTATGTATATAGATGCTTTATCATTGATTTGTGTGTTGTGTGTGTGTGTGTGTGTGTGTGTGTGTGTGTGTGTGTGTGTGTGTGTGTGTGTGTGTGTGTGTGTGTGTGTGTGTGTGTGTGTGAAATGCTGTGCTCATTCTTTATTTTTTATTATTTTTTTTAATTATTATTTTTTGTTTTGTTTTATGTGTGTGAAATCTCTGCACATAGATGGCTCTGCAAGTGGTTAGCCACAAAGGATTCAATTAGTAGACCTTGTGACCTTACCGGATTTCACCTTAAATTGGCAGAAAACACGTTTTATTTACTAATGCTATGAATATTGATGGTATTATTTTTATTATAGACATTATAATTACTATAATGTTATAGACATTAGTGACAGCAATACAAGATGATGTAAAATATTTAAGGAAATAAAGGAAAAGAGTAAACAGGCGAGACAGACAGTACTAATAATTGGCTCATTGGTGACTTAGTACAAGTGTAGCCATTTATGTGTAAAAAAACAATTAACCCATTGCTTCCGGGGAAAATTAATTAATAAAATGGGGAAAATGCGGTGCTAATTTTTATCATTTTTTTTATCATGTCTCTACACATAGATGGCTCTGCCTTACCCGATTTAACCTTTACTTGAATTGTCGGGAAAATTTATTTTTTACTAGTGCTATGAATATCGATGCTGTTATTTTTATTATAAACATTATAATTACTATAATGTAATAAATAGTACTAATAGCAAAATAAGGTAACGTAAAATATTTTCGTAAATTAAAGAAAAGGGTAAACGGGCAAGACAGGCGTAATTGGCTCATTGGTGATTTAGTACAAGTGTAGCCATCTATGTGTAAAAACAATTAAACAAGTAAACTCACAGTGGCATGGCATGGATACGTGACATGCCCATCGCAAATGGGTTAATAAAGTAAACTCACAGTGGGCATGCCATGCCTGGTGGCATTGGGTTAATACTTGGTGATGAGTAACAAAACATCATGTATAATTTTTTTCTAATGCTAAAATCTCACAATAGTTTTCACTATATATTCCATAAGTCATGGCATTTCTCTGATGAGTCTTATCCACATTTGAACAACCAAGTGAAAAAATTGACATTTGTTGTTTCAACTAGAGAAATTACTAGCTGGGTGGTTTCAAAGAGGATGAATATCAAAAGTCTAAGAACTTACTACCAGTATATGAACTTTATAATATCTAATATCTTGAAAAGAAATCTTGCTCACTCTGATGAAATGGGCATTTCATCTCATACTTTTATTTCATACTTTTATTTGTTATCTATTCAATCTTTCTTTCCATTTGTTTGTCACTGCACATCTGTTTACAATATATGCATAGGTGTAGATAAGAATGGCATACTTATGCTCTGTCACAAAAAGCTTTCATATATTATTCTCATAGGTTTTTGAATTGATAAAATGACTTTTTTCATCAGATCCAAACAATGATTCAATAAACAGAAAATATGTTATGTCATAATTTTAGAACTGAACACAAAACTCTGTGTCCATGTGAATGTGTGCTGATGAACTGAAGTTGTTAAACATTTTATTTAGAATTTAGAATATTATAGTTAATACACATTTTGAACCCCCTAACATGAAGTTGACAGAAAAAAATATCTATACATAAATATATACATATAAAAAAGTAATATATATATATAAATAATTGTGTGTGTAAATGCATATATATATATATATATATATATATATATATATATATATATATATATATATATATATATATACACCTATATATCTCTATATATACATATATATATGTTATACACATACACACACACTATACATGTATAGTTTTTATTCACTGCTGGGGGATTCAGTAAATTGAATATTTGGTAGGATGCTTATTGATTTTGAAGATATTTTTTCTTTCGTTTTATTTGTAAAAAAGAAAAACGGAATAACTGGAGAAAAGAAAAACCAATACTGGGGGGTTGTCATACTTATCAAAAGAACAATTTATCGATTTTTAAAACCTTGTCTGATTCCCGGAGCTAAGATGATGTGTTTATGTGAGGTCTCAGTTTCCTCACTAAAACTTTCCATTCCCTTTTAGCATGATTTGTTAGTTATTGGGGGGTTCTTTCATTAGCCATTTCCCAAACATTGACAATATTTACTCAAACATTTTTTATTGGGTTTAAGTCACATGCTTTGCTTGGCCGAGGATGGACTTCCATGTGCTTTTGGTCATCAAACCATTTCGTAACTGTCCTTGATGTGTGCATTGGCCAGTTATCCTGCATACATATGGTTGTTTCTGGGAAGAGCCAAAGGATATGTGCTGACGGGAGGAGTATATCTTCTAACAATTTCAAAATATTTGTCTAAACCAATTCTCCCTTCTTTTATGGCAAGTTCACCAACAACATGCATGAAAATCCACCGCACTTATTATTGGTCATGTGGCCATTTCACAGATATGTTGTCTGTCACATCTTAAAAGTAAATAATGATAGATATTCAGAACACAAAAACTGAGGTATAGGGCACTAACATGTACAGACATACATTTATCAAAATTTTAACTATATGAACAAATTAAAAAAGGATAATGATATTTACAACTGTTATTTCTCATCCAGCAATGGAGCTTCCCATGTACTCTTCACATACTGCTAGGAGAACTGGAGGTAATGTTGCCCATGTCGTTTATTCAGCCTCTCTTTGATAACGTTCTGTGAGGTGTAGGTCTTTATATGAACTTTAACTACATTGATGAAGGGGCATCCAGAACAAGGGTGGTTGTTCAGCGTGCCCTCCTCCTCCCACCTCATTTATCTGTATACCATCAAGTGGGAGATAGTCAGCTCTCTAGTTATTTCACTGGGAGAGATATTACTTTCCCTCAACCCAATGATGCAGCCTTGCATCCATCTTGAAAAAAGGTGTCAGCTTAGCAGTCTCATTTTCACCACGGATTTCCCATATGCCATTATGATGTCATATACCATCAGACATATTTTTTCGTGTTTAGCATATATTAGGATTTGCCACAAAATTAATATTTAGGAATTTATGAAGTTGCATTATCATAACGAGTATCAATATACGATTTCATGACTTTTAATTTCTAGACGGTTCCTCTTTCTTCAAACTGCTCAAGCTCTGGGTGAACAAACAAGCATTTAGATGACTTTTCACACACCAAATAAGTACTTCTATCATAGCCATATTAATATTAACCCAATTGCCCCATATGGCAAGAATACATGCCATGCCCCATGTAATACAAGAATAATTATTGTATTTATGCATAGATGGCTCTACAAGTGTTTAGTCACCAAGGAGTCAGTTATTAGTCCTACCTATCTCACCTACTTACCCTTTTCCTCAACTTTTGGAAAGGGTCTTGTGCATTATTTAATTATCTTAAATGTTATCGAGATTATAACAGCAATTTAATAATCATAACATCAATAACAATAATAACAGTATCAATATCAACTGAATTTAAAAAGACAAACACATTTTTTTGCCAATTCAAGGAATGGGGAAATCAGAATTGGTCACTAAGGTTACTGATAGAGTGCTTGCCAGCTGAGCATGTGGAGCCATCTGTATGTTACAAAAAGAATTATAAATAATGTACAGCTTCTCATCACCAAATATTGACTTCATATTTCTATAAACTCACACTCACTGTGCTTTTGCGTTCAGCTAATGTTCTATGTAAAAGGATTTAGATGCCTCTGATACATTGGTTATGACTGGTTGGGCCATGATAGTGGTTATGACAGCTTGACTCTTTATCACGGAAGAGTACAACACAGTGATGGGAACACACAAGACGAGTCTTAGGGTAAGCACTGAGTGCGGGGTCACAGGTCCGCCGAGCAGCCATGTGGGGGGGGCGGAAGGCTGGTGATATAATCT
>NC_061851.1:22046547-22079047 GCF_019202785.1 Penaeus chinensis | reverse complement strand
AGAGAGAGAGAGGAAAGGAGAGAGAAGGAGAAAGACAGAGAGAGAGAAAGAGGAAAGGAGAGAGAAGGAGAAAGACAGAGAGAGAGAGAGAGAGAGAGAGAGAGAGAGAGAGGAAAGGAGAGAGAAGGAGAAAGACAGAGAAAGACAGAGACAGACAGACAGACAGAGACAGAGGCATGACCAATGATAGGAAACACCCGTACAATTGGTTCAGAAAGACTAAGGCATATATGCCACACATTACCATAATTCAAAAGGAAAAAAGAGGTGGGGCCAGCACTGGAGGCACTCATAGAATTGGTTCATGTAGACAAAGAGCTAAAGAGGGAATGGGAGAATGGGGGTTGCCTATAGCAAATATTACAAGACTTCTTATACGGATAAGTCAGATATGTGAAGCTGAGCCTCGTCTGGGCTATGCCTATGAGGGGAGCCCAGCCTGTGTCGACTAATGCCGACTCGCTAACGTGTGTCAGCTGGTGCTGACTCGGCTGAGCTTAGTCCTTACCCGCCGTGGTGCCCAGCCACAGCAGTAACCTCCAGGCGACATTTGCAACTTCTCGCGCCTGGGCTGGGCGCGAACCACCAACCCCTCAGATGAAAGGCCGACACTTTACCACTATACTATCCCGGAGGCTAGACTTCTTAACTTTTATACTATATCAATTCATAAGAAGAAAAGAGGCATGAACAAAACCAGGATCCACATCTATGATTGGCTCAGGGGAAAGAAGAGGCACAAGAGCTGGAAGAAACCTGCTAAACAACACAAGAATTACTTCCTCATGCTCCTTACTTTCCACTAACAGCAGGGTGGGGGGAAAAAGAAAAAAGAAAAAAGAAAAAAGAAAAGAAAGAAAGGAAAACCTGCCACTTTCTGGAAGGCTTTGCTCTACTGTGGTTGCTTAGACACCCCCTCCCCCCCTCTCAAAAGGCATGATCATGGCAAGTAGGGCTTGTGGGGTTAATTAGTTATTGCTTGAAGAAGAATTATCTTCATTTTTTACAACTGATGGGGAAATCAAATAATAATTGTTTGTGATTATTGACACAGTCTCATAGTTTCTCCACTGGCACTTTACCTTCACTCAATGTAACATACAAAAACATGTAATAGTTTCACAGATATGTGATATATGTAGCCCTTTCATATTATAGTTAACTAATTTGTGTGCATAATATTTGGTATCATTAGTTACAAAAGACAAATAATGATGAACAAGCTTCATTTGAAAATTAGATATCAAACAGAATGTGATACAAATTATTCATTTTTTTTTCTTTCTAGATTTCCAATTTTTAGTATTATTCTAAATTAGAAAAGGAGTAATTATAATAAATATAATAAGCATGATTAACTGGATGGTGACAAACATTATATATCATCCAATCAGCTTCTAAGCAGTGGAAGAGGGGCGAGGCTTCTTGGTATTTATGAAATAAGGTGGCTTTGGTCAACAAACTTGTAATGACTTGTGCTTGAAATGACTTACAAGCCAAAACATAATTAAATCTGACCCCCATACACTTCAATATTGAAATGTAATCCCTATAGAGCTTGTGTCCCCTATTAAGCCAATTTCTATAAAACCCAAATTTAACCTAATTAATGGGGCATCCATTCCACCTTACAAGAAAATTATAATTTTGCATAAGAAAAAGATTCTGGACACTTTCTCCAATGAAATAAGAGTATTGGAAAAATACAATACAGGTAGAAATTTTGCGTCATAATAGAGGGCTAGGAACAACTTTTGTGAGTAATTGTATTGTAATATAAAATGATGAACAGTTTAGGATTTTTCAATAGAAATATTTGTAAAAAGATCTATTTTTTTTTTTTTTTTTTTTATCCGGCATTTACGACTGTATTTTGTTTTTTTTATCCTTAAGAGGTTTTAATTTTTAGTATAGTATTTCACAAGCACTATTTTAAGCTTATCTGACTGGCCAAAACAGCTGCAAATCAGATAGGTCTGTATTAACTGCAAAAACAAAATTAACATCAAACAAAGCATGCAATGACACAAATGACAGCAGATAAAGGATGCCTATAAACAGGAACCACACATACTATATATAAATACACAAAACACAAATCCAAAATGTAAATTCATGGCATTAACAAGCACAGTAATCCAAAACTTCCCAACCAAACAACCAGGAACATAAGCAACCCACCTGTGTCTGTGCCTGATGCCTACGTCTGGTGGCAGGGCGTATGTGGTGACTCTGGCAAGGCAGGAAAGGATCAAACTGGTTCATTCCCATCCCCGGGACATTCAGGGGTGTGACGTGCACATGGGGGCGGTGGGTCACTCGAGTCTGGGTCACATTTGTGGTGCTCGTTCCGCTGTTGGTTCAAGAGACGGAACATTTCAATGAGGAAAGTAGTAGGAAAGGCATAATGACAATATCAATAATGTTTTATATATATGACGTGTACATACAAATATAAATCTATTATTTTCATTCTCATCAGGAAAAGGGTTAAGTACAACAGAACAAGAAAAGGATAAAAAGGACGAAAAATCAAATGCAAATATATACAAACATACACAAACAAAAGTAATCCACCACAAAAACAAAACACAAGTAACATGAAATCCAAGTAATTACAGAGCATTATTATAGATCAAATTTCATTTTCTCTTTATTTAATACCTGACTATAAGTAAGACTGATAATGCAATCACAAAGAGAAAAAATAAAAGTAATAAAAATAACCTCAAAATAGTCGGGAAGATGAAGACTTCCACAGACTGTCAAAGAAAACCAAGATGACCTAAAAACCTTTTCCTCCACCAACAAGCTTTATTTCATAATTTGAAAAACACAAACAAAATCCTCTAACTTTGATTCTAATGGTAATCATGAACAATTATCCTCAAACTATCCTTCCCTCTAAAACTATCCATCTATTTATATTATCAAGAGAATCGATCATCAAATCTTACAATAAGTGTAAACTTTTTTTTTTGTATATGCGCATGAGTATGTGTGAAGGAATACAGGTATGAATGTATATACATGGATATTTGTGTATGTTCATAAATATCAAACATGAGTCTGTGCAAGCTGTATGTATGGGTAAGAGTATTTGTGAATGAGGATGTGTGTGTGTGTGCTTGAGTAGAAGAATGTATATGTACATGAGTATGAGTGTGTGTGTGTGCTTGAGTAGAAGAATGTATATGTACATGAGTATGAGTGTGTGTGTGTGCTTGAGTAGAAGAATGTATATGTACATGAGTATGAGTGTGTGTGTGTGCTTGAGTAGAAGAATGTATATGTACATGAGTATGAGTGTGTGTGTGTGTGTAAGAGTATGTGTGTATGAACATGATTGAGACTGCAGGCATGAGTGAGGCCAGTTGTGGGTGGGCAGGTGTGAGTGTGTGCGGACAGGTGGTGTGTGTGTGTGTGTGCGGACAGGTGGTGTGTGTGTGTGCGCGCACAGGTGGTGTGTGCGTGTGCGCGCACAGGTGGTGTGTGTGTGTGTGTGCGCACAGGTGGTGTGTGTGTGTGTGTGCGCACAGGTGGTGTGTGTGTGTGTGTGTGCGCACAGGTGGTGTGTGTGTGTGTGTGCGCACAGGTGGTGTGTGTGTGTGCGCACAGGTGGTGTGTGTGTGTGTGCGCACAGGTGGTGTGTGTGTGTGTGCGCACAGGTGGTGTGTGTGTGTGTGTGCGCACAGGTGGTGTGTGTGTGTGTGCGCACAGGTGGTGTGTGTGTGTGTGCGCACAGGTGGTGTGTGTGTGTGTGCGCACAGGTGGTGTGTGTGTGTGTGCGCACAGGTGGTGTGTGTGTGTGTGTGCGCACAGGTGGTGTGTGTGTGTGTGTGCGCACAGGTGGTGTGTGTGTGTGTGTGCGCACAGGGGGTGTGTGTGTGTGTGTGCGCACAGGTGGTGTGTGTGTGTGTGTGCGCACAGGTGGTGTGTGTGTGTGTGCACAGGTGGTGTGTGTGTGTGTGCGCACAGGTGGTGTGTGTGTGTGTCTGTGTGTGCGCACAGGTGGTGTGTGTGTGTGTGTGCGCACAGGTGGTGTGTGTGTGTGTGCGCACAGGTGGTGTGTGTGTGTGTGCGCACAGGTGGTGTGTGTGTGTGCGCACAGGTGGTGTGTGTGTGTGTGCACACAGGTGGTGTGTGTGTGTGTGCACACAGGTGGTGTGTGTGTGTGCGCACAGGTGGTGTGTGTGTGTGCGGACAGGTGGTGTGTGTGTGTGCGGACAGGTGGTGTGTGTGTGTGCGGACAGGTGGTGTGTGTGTGTGTGCGGACAGACAGGTGGTGTGTGTGTGTGCGGACAGACAGGTGGTGTGTGTGTGTGCGGACAGGTGGTGTGTGTGTGCGGACAGGTGGTGTGTGTGTCCGGACAGGTGGTGTGCGTGTGCGGACAGGTGGTGTGTGCGTGTGCGGACAGGTGGTGTGTGTGTGTGCGGACAGATGGTGTGTGTGCGGACAGGTGGTGTGTGTGTGCGGACAGGTGGTGTGTGTGTGCGGACAGGTGGTGTGTGTGTGCAGACAGGTGGTGTGTGTGTGAGGGCAGGTGTGCGTGAGGGCAGGTGTGCGTGAGGGCAGGTGTGTGTGAGGGCCGGTGTGTTTGAGCATGTCTCAATGCACATGTATGTGAGAGCAAGTGTTTTTTGTTTTGTTGCTTGTGGTATTTTTTTCCTTAGGGCACCACAGTGTGGTTTGGGGTATAGTGTTGTTTGGGGTATAGTGCTGTTTGTGGTGGAGTGCTGTTTGTGGTGCAGTGCTGTTTGTGGTGCAGTGCTGTTTGTGGTGCAGTGCTGTTTGTGGTGCAGTGCTGTTTGTGGTGCAGTGCTGTTTGTGGTGCAGTGCTGTTTGTGGTGCAGTGCTGTTTGTGGTGCAGTGCTGTTTGTGGTGCAGTGCTGTTTGTGGTGCAGTGCTGTTTGTGGTGCAGTGCTGTTTGTGGTGCAGTGCTGTTTGTGGTGCAGTGCTGTTTGTGGTGCAGCAATGTTTATGGTGTAGTGTTGTGTTGTTTGTGGAACTGTATTGATTATATTGGGGTGCTGACTGTAGTGATGTCTGTGTGTCTGGGTACGTGTATGTCACTGGTTCATTTGAGTGGATGCAAGTTTATATATGTATGAAAGCTTGCTTGAGTGTGATTTTCAGTGTAAATATGAATGTGACTTTGTTTTAAGTATTTAAGTACGGAAGAGTCCATCATGTCGAGTACACTTTTCAGGAGAAGTGTCTTGGTATAAATGTATATAAACATAAGTGTGCATCTGTATGCTGACATATTACTATCATCAACTATATATGGACTTTACAAAAAAGGTCTCCATATGCCAAACAAACTCCCTGAAAGTCACTGCAAAGTATCTGCAGCCATGCTTACCAGGAGCCCAGGGTTGCAGAGCTAGCATGAAAATTTGAGAAAAAAAAATTTACAATGTTCACCAATCATCTTCCAGATATGATAGCATCACAAAGAGATGGCTATCACATCTAACTCCACAGAAGCCCTTGATTTTTTTAATCATCATTATCAGATTTTATAAACATATTTTTTTAATGATCTAGTTTTACGAAGTGAGAAAATAATTAAATGCAGTGATTATGAAGTATATTTAGTAAATGAGAACAATAATTTTGAGATCTCAAAAATTAAGACAGCAACTAATATTTTCTTTGCAATGAATATTCACCTTCTAAACTAATCACCTGAGTTCTCCATGAATATTTAAAAGAAGTTAATTAATCATATCTAGAAATGGTATAATGTTCCCCAGATATGCAAGGCACATTTGTTCATATCCAATTTTTCAAGACCTTTACCAGTAGCTGTGTTTGGATTTTTTCCCCTAAGAAATCTCCAAATTAGAATGACTTCAGCTTAATCAATTTTATATTAACTCTTTGATCTTGGAAGGTACTAAATCAAGCAATGGCTGTGGTGGGTGAAATGACTGTGTTGCAGATGGCACTGCATAATAACATACCCCATGCCACTAGCTCTTCAGAGGGAGCTTGTCTTTCTTTAATAGCAGTGACACCAATTATTTGGTGTCATTATCTGATACAGGCACTTAAAGTGAAAGGGCAACCTTCAATTTTTTAAACTTATGTTTATAAATTATAGCTACAAGCTATTAGGAGCCTAATGTTGTCCTTGAAGTGCAAATGGGAACTGCTAATTTATGCCAACAAATCTGGCCACTAACCAATTTTTAATACTGCAGTTAACCCAATGGCGACGGGTCACGGCTATCGCCGTCATAACAATATGCACGATGTGCGGCGTGCGGCTGTCCGCAGCGGCGCCGCGCCAAAACGCCCCGAGGCAATGATTCGGCTTGATGGACCGATATCACGCACTCGGAGTCGGCGCGCTGCCGCCGTTCGCCAGAGCGTAGTTTTTTTTAATTTGCTATACCCGGCGCCATTGGGTTAATGGGTTAAAATAATTGAAAAATATGTTTCTGCCATCCTGTGTGCATGAAGCTCTAATTTTTCCTATTCTGTAATGGTTAAGGTTAGTTACAGGACTGATCATCATGGGTGAAGATAAGCTGGATAACCATACTTGCATATGAGATTAAGGTTTCAATAAAATTTTACCACTTAAAGGTATTTAGAAGTGTGTCTGAACTATGTGTATGTAAGAGGTATGATATGCTTAGAAAGGAAATAAGGGAAGAATGTCCTTCAGATTGGGGGGGGATGGGGGATCTGAGCGAACAATGTACAATGTGTCAATTCATTTTCCCATGCCAGTTACATTTCCCTAACGATTTCAGAAGCATGGGCAAGGAAGGCAATAAGAGCATTAATATACTCTAATATTTACAATTTTGGGACTGATGTGAATTTCAGTATCTGATACTGTTCTCAAGAGTTATTGATAACCCCTATTCCCCAGATTAAAGATTATCCCTATTATCTAAATTTAACATGAAGCCATACAAATATATCAGCAAAATGATCAAACGCTTCACTGTCCAGGATACATTCCATAGAGATAACAAATACTGTTCTGTCCCCCAGAGGCTGTTGTGGAAGGATTCTGCCTCTTCACTGGTGTGTGGTAATATTTGTAAATACATAAATATGTAAGTTAGCATGGACATGTGTAGCACAGAACAGATAACTCCATAAAGTAATTACAGCTTCATGATGAACAAATGTGCCTTTGATCTGCCTGTAGACAGTACTAGTTGAAAAATATCTAACAACTAAGAAGCTCAAAGCATTCTGTCTTAACATGAACAATCCAACCAACTTTTTAAAATGATGTGCTAAATATTATTCACATTTCACAAAATTTATTCAATTTTATATCATGTTCTGACTGAATGCTTTTTAAATAGTCTGATTCACTTAAGAAAATGTAACTCCTCCTTGTTATATTATGTAGAAAGACATGTAAGACTTTTTGTGTCAAGTTTCCACTGGTTGAAATAGTAAATACTTAATCTAAAAGTAAATACATTCCGTCTAAAAAGAAATGAGTAAATCTCTTCCCTGACACAAAGAAATTGATGAATGCCCTTGTTGAAAGGGTCTTGCAAATAACTGGTAATAATAGCAACATTAATATGTTAAACATTCCTTCACTAAAATTCTTACAATGTCCCTCTAAACGAAATTTAATTTTAAGAGCCCATATGACTAGATAATGAAGCATCACATTAAATATTTTTTAGTATCATTTGAACCAAATATATAGCCAAATTCATGACTCAATAATTACTGCTCACCAGCTGATATGAGAAATTATAACGGGTGTGAATCAGCAATACGTTATATAAGGTTTCTGGTTTTCAAGAAACACTTTGCAAAATAATTAATGCAAACGTAACTCAGGAGAAGACAAACATTCACCTCATACATATCTTTTCTTTGCTTCAGTATTAATAAGGAAAAGAACTTTAATGTTAATCAAATTTTCTGAAATTGCTCTGTATAATCTGCAATATCTATTGCACTGATTAAAGTATATTGAAGAACTAATGAAGACTACATAAACCTAACAAGGTTACACATACACAGACCTTCGAAACAAAAATTATAAATAAGAATGAAATCAACAAACGGGATGATATGGAGCACTGTAATGTAATGGAATATTGTGGAAAATCAAAAATGAATTTCAATATTAAGAATGAGAATTCAGAGGTTTAAAT
The DNA here is from genome assembly GCF_019202785.1 of Penaeus chinensis. Classification (NCBI taxonomy): domain Eukaryota; kingdom Metazoa; phylum Arthropoda; class Malacostraca; order Decapoda; family Penaeidae; genus Penaeus; species Penaeus chinensis. The sequence continues at coordinate 22,070,893 of NC_061851.1, read as the reverse complement.
AACTCATTATTTATGAAAAACTAGCAATACTATTCAGACGTTGAAAAATATTTACAAAACCTTTCACTACACAAGAAAAACAAGTCTTACACATCTTTCACAATGAAGAACAAATCCTAAGATAATATAAATAGAGAGCCAATCATAACAGATATCTTGGATCTAATCAACATTAGGAAACCTTCATAAAAAAAGATTGCACAAGAATGTCAAAATAATAAAACAATGATATGCAAGTGCTAATTCAATGTCTGTACAGTTTAAGTTGATTTTAAAAAGATTGCTAACAGGAATGAAAGGGACTTGCTTATATAAAAAAGCAATGTTCAGCCAATGAAATCACACTGCACTCTCTTGACTAAAACAAAAACAAAACAAAAGTATGCATTCTAACTAAACTCTTTGGATGTGGGAGGGAGGTTGAGGGAGGATACATTGTAGATCCTAAAAAATATACATCACATGCTTCACCAAAGAACTTCTTTACAATAATTAAGAACAGAATAACTGAAGAATACTTACTCTATAGGTTACTTCAGAACACAAATATTCACCAATTTCTTAATATTGCATATAAATCATAATTACTAATGGTGTGAAAATCAAACTCTGGATGACTTAGTATATCAGCATTAAATTTCCAACTTACTGATCATAACCTCCACTAATGGCATTCCATATTAATAGACTTTCCTGACAAACATCTAGTATCAGCCATCATGACTGTTGTTCACAATCATTAATATCTATCTTCAGATACTATCTAACTAACAAAAAAGAATGAATCCTGGAACTCACCTGTTACCGGCTGCTTGGCTATTCCGAGCAGGGGCAGTTCTCTGTACACCTGGACCTGATGCTGGGGCTGAGGAACACACACTGGATGTTGCTGTGGAGGAGCTGGCAGAGGTGGTAGAAGAGGAGGTGGAGGAGGAGGAGGTTGTCGATGATGTAGAAGTTGCAGCGCCACTGAGATTAACTCCTAGCTGGTTCGTTATAGAGGACACAAGGTTTCGAATGAGCTCTGGAGTGGGGGCTGATCCTCCTGAAATGTGTTAGAATTGCATGTGGTCAAAGTTTACATTGCAAATTCACCTATATATATACTTTGTATACATTTTGCAAAAATTAAATCGGTTAGAGAAAAATTAATTATCAATATTAACCCCATGATGATGGGTGAAGAATACTGAAAAAAAAAAAAAAAAAAAAAAAAAAAAAAACTCTACGCTCTGGAGATCAATGGCAACGTGCCGACTTTGAGCACAGGAGTTCGACACATCAAGCCAAATCAAAAATTGTTTTGACGCCTCACAGCATGAATGGGTTAAATTTTACTCTATAGTAACTGCTAAACAAGCTCCTAGTCTGATAATCCCCTGACAGAATTATGATGTAAAATAAAAATTGTAATTTCTAAATAAATACATTCATTATTACAAACATCAAATACATGAGAGGGAGAGGGAGAGGGAGAGGGAGAGACAGAGAGAAGAGAAGGGGGAGAGGGAGAGACAGAGTGAAGAGAGGGGGGAGAGGGAGAGACAGAGAGAAGAGAGGGGGGAGAGGGAGAGACAGAGAGAAGAGAGGGGGGAGAGGGAGAGACAGAGAGAAGAGAGGGGGGAGAGGGAGAGACAGAGAGAAGAGAGGGGGGAGAGGGAGAGACAGAGAGAAGAGAGGGGGGAGAGGGAGAGACAGAGAGAAGAGAGGGGGGAGAGGGAGAGACAGAGAGAAGAGAGGGGGGAGAGGGAGAGACAGAGAGAAGAGAGGGGGGAGAGGGAGAGACAGAGAGAAGAGAGGGGGGAGAGGGAGAGACAGAGAGAAGAGAGGGGGGAGAGGGAGAGACAGAGAAGAGAGGGGGGAGAGGGAGAGACAGAGAGAAGAGAGGGGGGAGAGGGAGAGACAGAGAGAAGAGAGGGGGGAGAGGGAGAGACAGGGAGAAGATAGGGGGGAGAGGGAGAGAGAGAAGAAAGGGGGAGAGGGAGAGAAGGAGAGAGGGAGGGAGGGAGGGAGGGAGGGAGGGAGGGAGGGAGGGAGGGAGAGGGAGGGAGAGGGAGGGAGAGGCAGAGGGAGAGGGGGGGGGGGTATATGATCAGGAACATACCTGCACTTCCTGACCCTTCAGCAGAGAGAGAGTCAATTGTGATTCCGTGTGGCCCTACTTCCATAAGCACTAGGTCCCCACCATCCATTGGGAAGCCCTGTACAGCTCCAAGATTCAGCATTGAGGCTATGTTCCGTGCCTGAGCTGAGGCTGTCTGACTTCCTGATGAGGTAGCTCCTGATGAAGAGCTGGGGGCTGCTGATGTTGTAGCAGATGTGGTGGTGCTGGAGGAGGAACCTACTTGATTAGAGCCACCAGTTGTCTGTCCCTCTACATGTGCAGTACCAAAGGCGTTGGAAGTAGAGGATGACGTAGAAGCTGGCCGAGGGGTTGAGGAATTAGATGTACTAGAACTTGAGGTCACATTGTTGGCGGATGATGTGACAGTTGTGGAACTTGGACGATTTCCCCCTCTTGAACTAATGGTTACTCTTGTTGGGTCTGTGCTTGTGGTGACATTGATTTGAGCCTGTGAGGAAAATGCTTTAATTCAGAAAAATACAAAGACAATACAAATGACAGTAAAACTGTTACAGAATTACAAAACAAAATGTTAAAAATAATTTGAAGGACTAAATTAATAAATATCAGAACTCAAATCAATATTTGCTGTTGCCATAACAATGACTGTGTAAATAGAACATCAAACACTTGACTAACCTGAACAAGAGCTGGCTGCTGGATAATAATTGGGCGAGCACGCAATTGTCGAGGCGGTGGTCGTCGCAAGTCAACCATGATGTCACTGATCGCGTGCATAGCATGTGAAACAAAATGCAGCACTTCTGACACTCGCCACAAAAGCCATTGTTCCTGCTGAAGTGATGCTGCATCCTGAAAAGCCATTCAACTTATTCAGCTCCATCCTTACATACAAATTCTATTTATACTGTTTGGATGTTAACTTCCTTCATATTATATTAGATAAAGTAAAACTTTACTAATAATAAGAAGTTTGAGAATAAAAAATAAAAAAATGTACATATAAATAAAAATTCATTACCATGTAAAATGTACACGAAAGTTCCGAAAAAATGGAATCTAAAGGGGCAATCACACTACTCTATGCTGTCCAGGGATCCCTTTACAAAATGGGATACTTTCCCAGCAGTGAAGGGAACCGAGATGAAAATATCTGCCTAGAGAAGCACCACTGTGTTGATCTTTCACCCCAGTTAGAGAAGGAAAGATAATGCCAAAATAGAAACTGGAGTATAATTACTATGAAGCTAGAAGTAATATATACCACAACTAACAATAATGCCTCACTAATATTTTAAAGAATGTCCAGACAAACGTTCATTTGATTAAGGAGTGCAGACACACTCCCACTCTAACAGACTAAAGATGGAGCTCACTTCAGACATTATTTACGCCCTGCTGGACAGTTAGTTCTCAAGGTTGTTGTAAACACGTTGGTCTTTCCTGGACAATGTTTCTCCATGGAGGGACACTGTGCATAGTGTGACCAATCCCTCTCTGTAGCTGACAGACACTCAGTGTATCTGTCTAGGGATCGTCAGGCAGACAAGACTAGTGTGCCCAATCCCTCTCTGTAGCTGATTGATATTTGGTGTGACTGCCTAGGGATCCACAGGCAAACAAGACTAGTTACTTAATCTCCCTTTGAATACATATTTTTTCTCAGGTAATTAAAAGACCATGAAGAAGAAGAGGAAGATGTACATGAAGAAGCATATATGGATGTAGAAGAGGTAGTAGTGAGGTGAATGTCCAAGTAGTCATAATTGTAGTGGTAGAGGTAGAGGTAGAGGTAGTGATAGTCTTAGTAACAGTAGCAGTAGCAGTAATAGTCTTAGTAGTTGTAAAAGATTAAGAAGAAGACAAAGACAAAGACAAAGAATAAGAATGAGGAGGATGGGGAAGAGGGGGAAGAGGGGGAGGAGGGGGAGGAGGAGGAAGAGGAGGAAGAGAAGGAAGAGAAGGAAGAGGAGAGGGGAGGGGAAGAGAGGGATGGGGAGGGGAAGAGAGGGAGGGGGGGAAGAGAGGGAGGAGGGGAGAGGGGGAGGAAGAAGAGGAAGAGGAAGAGGAAGAGGAGGAGGAAGAGGAGGGGAAGATGATGGAGGAGGAGGAGGAGGAGGAGGAGGAGGAGGAGGAGGAGGAGGAGGGGAAGATGATGGAGGAGGAGGAGGGGAAGATGATGGAGGAGGAGGAGGAGGAAGAGGAGGGGAAGATGATGGAGGAGGAGGAGGAGGAAGAGGAGGGGAACATGATGGAGGAGGAGGAGGAAGAGAAGGGGAAGATGATGGAGGAGGAAGAGGAGGAAGAGGAGGAAGAGGAGGGGAAGATGATGGAGGAGGAGGAGGAGGAAGAGGAGGGGAAGATGATGGAGGAGGAGGAGGAAGAAGAGGAGGGGAAGATGATGGAGGAGGAGGAGGAGGAAGAGGAGGGGAAGATGATGGAGGAGGAGGAGGAGGAAGAGGAGGAGAAGATGATGGAGGAGGAGGAGGAGGAGGAGGAGGAGGAGGAGGAGGAGGAGGAGGAAGAGGAGGAGGAGGAAGAGGAGGAGGAGGAAGAGGAGGGGAAGATGATGGAGGAGGAGGAGGAGGAGGGGAAGATGATGGAGGAGGAGGAGGAGGAGGAGGAGGAGGAGGAGGAGGAGGAGGAGGAGGAGGAAGAGGAGGGGAAGATGATGGAGGAGGAGGAGGAGGAGGAGGAGGGGGAAGAGAGAGAAGGGGAGGGGAGAGAGAGGGAGGGGGGGGAGAGAGAGGGAGGGGGGGAAGAGGAAGGAGGAGGAGGAGGAGGAGAAGGAGGAGGAAGGGGAGGAGGAGGAAGAAGGGGAGGAGGAAGAGGAGGGGAAGATGATGGAGGAGGAGGAAGAGGAGGAGGAGGAGGAGGAGGAGGAGGAGGAGGAGGAAGAGGAGGGGAAGATGATGGAGGAGGAGGAGGAGGAGGAGGAGGAGGAGGAGGAGGAGGAGGAGGAGGAGAGGGAAGAGAGAGAAGGGGAGGGGAGAGAGAGGTAGGGGGGGAAGAGGAAGGAGGAGGAGGAGGAGGAGGAGGAGGAGGAGGAGGAAGGGGAGGAGGAGGAAGAAGGGGAGGAGGATGAGGAGGAGGATGAGGAGGAGGATGAGGAGGAGGAGATGATGGATGAGTGGTGAAAGTGGTGGTGGTAACAATAACAATATGATAATAGTAATAGTAGCAGTAGCAGTAGCAGTCATAGTAGTCGTAGTAGGCATAGTAGGCGTAGTAGTTGAAGTAGTCGTAATAGTCGTAGTAGTCGTAGTAGTCGTAGTAGTCGTAGTTGTCGTAGTAGTCGTAGTAGTCGTAGTAGTCGTAGTAGTTGTAGTAGTAATAATAATAATAATAATAATAAAAAGAAATTTCCAAAAACAATCCAAGAATAATAATCTAATACAAAAAAAAATAAAAAGAGGAAGGAGAGGAGTGAGTGAGTGAGTGAGTGAGTGAGTGAGTGAGTGGTGTGTGTAAAGGAGTTGATAACTTACCCCATCTCCATAAGCTGTATCATTGGCCATCGTTTGATGGTAGCGAGTCATGTAGGGCTCTAATCGACGTTGTATTTGATTGTACAGATCCAAAATTTCAACCATTACTGAACAGCGTGGGTGTTCCAGCCGGACGTTTCCTAGTCCACCATCACTACTGTTTGCTCCATCTGGAAAGAAGGGAAGGGAAACTAAGACCCACAAAGAACTGAATTATTGAAAATGAAAAGAAGGAAGAGGAATATGAGGAGGAGAGGGGGGGGGACGAGGATGAGGGGAGGAGGAGGAGGAAGAGGGGGAGGAGGAGGAGGAGGGGGAGGAGGAGGAGGGGGAGGAGGAGGAGGAGGGGAGGAGGAGGAGGAGTAGTAGGAGGAGGAGGAGGAGGAGGAGGAGGAGGAGGAGGAGATATGGAAGGAAAAGGAGGAGGAGGAGGAGATATGGAAAGAAGAGGAGGAGGAGGAGATATGGAAAGAAGAGGAGGAGGAAGAGATATGGAAGGAAGAGGAGCAGGAAGAGATATGGAAGGAAGAGGAGCAGGAAGAGATATGGAAGGAAGAGGAGGAGGAAGAGATATGGAAGGAAGAGGAGGAGGAAGAGATATGGAACGAGGAGGAGGAGGAAGAGATATGGAACAAGGAGGAGGAGGAAGAGATATGGAAGGAGGAGGAAGAGGAAGAGATATGGAAGGAGGAGGAAGAGATATGGAAGGAGGAGGAGGAAGAGATATGGAAGGAGGAGGAGGGAGAGATATGGAAGGAGGAGGAGGGAGAGATATGGAAGGAGGAGGAGGGAGAGATATGGAAGGAGGAGGAGGAAGAGATATGGAAGGAGGAGGAGGAAGAGATATGGAAGGAGGAGGAGGAGGAGGAGGAGGAGGAGGAGGAGGAGGAGGAGGAGGAGGAAGACGACAAGGACGAGGGTGAGGACACGCATGGCCAGGAAGAGGGTGAGGAGATACGGAAGGAGGAGAAGAAGAAGGAGGAGGAGGAGGAGGAGGAGGAGGAGGAGAAGGAGGAGGAGAAGGAGGAGGAGAAGGAGGAGGAGAAGGAGAAGGAGGAGGAGGATGACAACGACGATGAGGACGAGGAAAAACGAAGATGAGGAGGACAATGACAAGGATGAGGAAAGAGACAAGCAGGAAGAGTGTGAGGAGGGAGAGGAGTAGGAGGAGGAGGAGGAGGAGGAGATATGAAAGGAAGAGGAGGAGGAAGAGGAGGAGGAAGAGGAAGAGATATGGAAGGAAGAGGAGGAGGAAGAGGAGGAGGAGGACGATGAAGAAGACGAGGACTACGAGGAGGACACGCATTAAGATGAGGAGGACCACGCAGGAAGAGGGTGAGGACCACGCAGGAAGAGGGTGAGGACCACGCAGGAAGAGGGTGAGGACCACGCAGGAAGAGGGTGAGGACCACGCAGGAAGAGGGTGAGGACCGCGCAGGAAGAGGGTGAGGACAACCAGATGAGATGAGGAGGACAATGACAAGGATGAGGAGAGGGACAAGCAGGAAGAGTGTGAGGAGGGAGAGCATGAGGAGGGAGAGGGTGAGGAGGGAGAGGGTGAGGAGGGAGAGGGTGAGGAGGAGGAAGAGTAAGAGGAGGAGGAGGGAGAGGGTGAGGAGGAGGAGGGAGAGGGTGAGGAGGAGGAAGGAGGGAGGGGGAGGAGGGGGAGGAGGAGGAGGAGGGAGACGGTGAGGAGCAGGAAGGGGGGAGGGGGAGGAGGGGGAGGAGGAGGAAGAGGAGGAAGGAAAGGAGGAGGAAGAATAGGAGGATGAGGAGGAGAAAGAGGAGGAGGAGGAGGAAGGGAAAGAGGAGGAGGAGGAGGAGGAGGAGGAGGAGGAGGAGGAGGAGGAGGAGGAGGAGGAGGAGAAGGAGAAGGAGGAGGGAGGGGGGTGGAGGAAGGGGGAGGCGGAATAGAAGGAAGGGGGGGAGGAGGTGTAAAGGGGGAGGAGGAATAGAAGGAAGGGGGGGAGGAGGTGTAAAGGGGGAGGAGGAATAGAAGAAAGGGGGGGGAGGAGGTGTAAAGGGAGAAGAGGAAGGGGATGAGGAGGAAGGGAAAGAGGAGGAGGAGGAGGAGGAAGGGAAAGAGGAGGAGGAGGAGGAGGAAGGGAAAGAGGAGGAGGAGGAGGAGGAAGGAAGAGAGGAGGAGGAGGAGGAGGAGGAGGAAGGGAAAGAGGAGGAGGAGGAGGAGGAGGAGGAAGGGAAAGAGGAGGAGGAGGAGGAGGAGGAGGAAGGGAAAGAAGAGGAGAGAGGAGGAGGAGGAAGGGAAAGAGGAGGAGGAGGAGGAGTAAGGGAAAGAGGAGGAGGAGGAGGAGTAAGGGAAAGAGGAGGAGGAGGAGGAGGAAGGGAAAGAGGAGGAGGAGGAGGAGGAAGGGAAAGAGGAGGAGGAGGAGGAGGGGAAAGGAGGAAGGGAAAGAGGAGGAGGAGGAGGAGGAAGGGAAAGAAGAGGAGGAGGAGGAGGAAGGGAAAGAGGAGGAGGAGGAGGAGGAAGGGAAAGAGGAGGAGGAGGAGGAGGAAGGGAAAGAGGAGGAGGAGGAGGAGGAGGAGGAGGAGGAAGGGAAAGAGGAGGAGGAGGAGGAGGAGGAAGAGGAGGAGGAGGAGGAGGAAGGGAAAGAGGAGGAGGAGGAGGAGGAAGGGAAAGAGGAGGAGGAGGAGGAGGAGGAGGAAGGGAAAGAGGAGGAGGAGGAGGAGGAAGGGAAAGAAGAGGAGGAGGAGGAGGAAGGGAAAGAGGAGGAGGAGGAGGAAGGGAAAGAGGAGGAGGAGGAGGAGGAAGGAAAGAGGAGGAGGAGGAGGAGAAAGGGAAAGAGGAGGAGGAGGAGGAGGAGGAGGAGGAGGAGGAGGAAGGGAAAGAGGAGGAGGAGGAGGAGGAAGGGAAAGAGGAGGAGGAGGAGGAGGAAGGGAAAGAGGAGGAGGAGGAAGGGAAAGAGGAGGAGGAGGAAGGAAAGAGGAGGAGGAGGAAGGGAAAGAGGAGGAGGAGGAAGGGAAAGAGGAGGAGGAGGAAGGGAAAGAGGAGGAGGAGGAGGAGGAAGGGAAAGAGGAGGAGGAGGAGGAGGAAGAGAAAGAGGAGGAGGAGGAGGAGGAAGGGAAAGAGGAGGAGGAGGAGGAAGAAGGGGAGGAGAAGGAAGAGGTGGGAGGGAGCGAAGGAGGAGGAAGGGAAAGAGGAGGACAAGGAGGAAGGGAAAGAGGAGGACAAGGAGGAAGGGAAAGAAGATTAGGAGGAGGAGGAGGAGGAGGAGGAGGAGGAGGAGGAGGAGGAGGAGGAAGGGGAGGAGGAAAGGGGAGGAGGAGGCAGAGGAAGGGGAGGAGGAGGCAGAGGAAGGGGAGGAGGAAAGGGGAGGAGGAGGCAGAGGAAGGGGAGGAGGAAAGGGGAGGAGGAGGCAGAGGAAGGGGAGGAGGAAAGGGGAGGAGGAGGCAGAGGAAGGAGAGGAGGAAAGGGGAGGAGGAGGCAGAGGAAGGGGGGGAGGAGGAAGGGGGAGGAGGAGGAGGAAGGGGATGAAGGAAGGTGGGAGGAGGAAGGGGAGGAGGAGAAAGGGGGTGAGGAGGAGGAGGAGGAGGAAAGGGAGGAAGAGGAAGAGGAAGAGGAGGAGGAAGGGAAGGAGGAGGAGGAAAGGGGGAAAGGGGGAAATAGGAAGAGGAGGAGGAAAGGGGGAAAGGGGGAAATAGGAAGAGGAGGAGGAAAGGGGGAAAGGGGGAAATAGGAAGAGGAGGAAAGGGGGAAAGGGGGAAAGGGGGAAAGGGGGAAAGGGGAAAGAGGAAGAAGAGGAGGAGTAGGAGAAAAGGGGGGAAGAGGAAGGGAAGGAAGAGGCAAGGGGGAAGAGGAAGGGAAGGAGGAGGCAAGGGGAAGAGGAAGGGAAGGAGGAGGAGGAGGAAAGGGGGAAGAGGAAGGGAAGGAGGAGGCAAGGGGGAAGAGGAAGGGAAGGAGGAGGAGGAGGAGGAAAGGGGGGAAGAGGAAGGGAAGGAGGAGGAGGAGGAAAGGGGGGAAGAGGAAAGGGGGGAAGAGGAAGGGAAGGAGGAGGAGGAGGAAAGGGGGGAAGAGGAAGGGAAGGAGGAGGAGGAGGAAAGGGGGGAAGAGGAAGGGAAGGAGGAGGAGGAGGAAAGGGGGGAAGAGGAATGGAAGGAGGAGGAGGAGGAAAGGGGGGAAGAGGAAGAAAGGAGGAGGAAAGGGGGAAGAGGAAGGGAAGGAGGAGTAAGAGGAAGAGGGAAAGAGGAGGAAGGGGGAGTAGGAAAAGTAGAACAATAACAACAAATGGACAAAAGAACTAAAAATATGAAAAATATCAAGAAGAATAACAAAGAAGAAAAGAAAAGGCAAGATGAAAAAGATGAAAAGAAAAAAAAAGAAATAAAAAGGGGGGAAATAAGGCTATGGAATAGGAAAAGACAATAGAGAAAAAAAAAGTAAAAAAGTAAAAAAGGAAAACAAGTAAAAAAGAAGAAAAGTAAGAAAAGGTAAGAAAAGTAAAAATGCAAAACAGTAAGCAAATACAAGTTCATATTTCTACTCTTTCCCACACCAGCCATACCAACCTCCAGCCGAAGCAGTAGATCCTCCTGCTGCTGCTGCTGCTGCTGCTCCACTCGGGGTTTCCTGACCTTCTGAGCCACTCCTACTGGCTGTGGTTTCAGATGTGCTAGCAGTATTGTCTGTTGTGTTACTTGTAGTGGTATTTGAAGCACCTGTGGTAGGTGTGCTTTGTCTGCCACCCCCTGAACCTGTTGGTCTCATGTCTGGTGATAAGAGAAACTGCATTATAACATATGATAAATTTTAACATGTATTTATTTATATATATAGACAGGAACAAATATGTTGTGCATATGGCATAACTAAATTTCAGCATGCTAAATCAAATTCACTGCTAATGAGCCAGTTAAATACCTATTAGCACTACAATGAAATACAATGCAGCCCCTATCTGGCTATTCAAAACAATTACTGATAAAATTTACTTCAAATATTTTATACTACAATATTTACAACTACCTTTAAAAACATATATAACTGCCAAATTATAAAAACAAATTTCCTCAAAAATTAAACATGAAATGCAACTATTCTATTGCAACTACTTCTATAGATGCACATGTGACCTATATGGTGCTAATTAGTACAAACAGTTAAATTGGAAGGACCAGAAAATCAAGATACCAAAGGAATATCAGTCTAGGAAGTTGCCTGCCAATACATTAGACTATCCACATGCCACAGGTACGGAAACACACACTACAGACAGACATAATTGCATAAAGAGACAGACATCCCCAAAGAAACAAACTGACATATATCTGCATGAAGGAGAGGAGAGAGAGAGAGAGAGAGAGAGAGAGAGAGAGAGAGAGAGAGAGAGAGAGAGAGAGAGAGAGAGAGAGAGAGTGAGAGAGAGAGAGAGAGAGAGAGACACACGGAGAGAGAGAGAGAGAGAGAGACACGGAGAGAGAGAGGAAGAGAGAGACACGGAAGGGAGGGAGGAGAGAGAGAGAGAGACGGAGAGAGAGAGAGGAGAGAGACGGAGAGAGAGAGAGAGACGGAGAGAGAGAGAGAGTGACGGAGAGGAGAGAGAGAGAGACGGAGAGAGAGAGAGAGAGAGAGACGGAGAGAGAGAGGACAGACGATAAACGGAGAGAGAGAGACAGACGACAAACGGAGAGAGAGAGGACAGACGACAAACGGAGAGAGAGAGAGAGAGACGGAGAGGAGAGAGAAAGACGGAGAGAGAGAGAGACGGAGAGGAGAGAGAAAGACGGAGAGAGAGAGAGACGGAGAGAGAGGAGAGACGGTGGAGGAGAGAGAGACGGAGAGAGAGAGACGGAGAGAGAGACGGAGACAGAGAGACTGAGAGACAGAGAGACAGAGACAGACAGAGACAAGAGAGAAAATGAGAGAGAGAGAGAAAATGAGAGAAAAAAAAGAGAGAGAGAGAGAGAGAGAGAGAGAGTGAGAGAAAAAGAAATTGAAAAAAGAAAGCAAAAAAAAAAGAGAAAAAAGAAAGAGAAAAAAGAAAGAAAGAAAAAAAAGTGAGCGAGCAAAAAGCATGAGAAATAACAGTAAATAATTTGTAGCTATTAACCCCAAGCTCCAGGGGTTGGAATGTAGATACATGCCATGCCCACTGTGAATTTAATTCATTAACGGTTTTTACACACACACATGGCTAGAGAAGTACTAAGTCCTCAATGAGCCAATTACTAGTACTACCTGTCTCACCTTTTAACCCTTTTCCTTGATTTTCGAGAATATTTTCTGGGATCTAAAACTGCTGTTAGTAATGTCAATAACACTATAATAATTATGAAGTCTATAGTAAAAATAACAGCATTGATATCAAAAGCATTATAAAAAAAAAAATCCCGCAAACTCATGGAAAGGAAAAATCAGGTGAGGTCACAAGGTCTACTAATTGACTCCTTTGTGGCTAATGCACTTGCAGAGCCACCTCTGTGCAAAGTACATTTCACAAAACAATACAACGACCATTTTATCTGGGTCTTTGGGATAACATTCACTTTACATTAATTTCTACTTCTAATAATAATCATACAGTGTTCTGTATGTTTAAAAAAAGAGGTGGCTTTCGCATGCTTAAGATAGTAAGAATATAAAGATACTAGGAATTTTCATCTAAATCTATTTCAAGAACTGTATTGGGAAATAACAATACAACTAGAACATGCATCAAATAAGGATCCATCATCTAGAAGGCCATACACTCATTACAACAATACTCTACAGAATCTGAGAAAGAGCCAGTTATTATTTCAGATGTGCAAAGATTTAACTGGAAAATGCCCTCAATTGGAAAAGGATTTTTTTTTTATGCTTAGGCCTACATTATATGAAAAACACACAAAATGGGAATTTTGTAACTGCTTAGTCACTCATACAATTAACAATAATGACCTTCTGTTAACCTAATGGATCCAGGTGAAGTGACTGTCAGGTCATGAAAATTGGCAGAATGACAGGAAATGTTACTTATTGCTATTGTTATTGCACAAAGTTGTAAACTACCTAAAGAGATAATATGGAGTCTTGATACAGCATATCAACTGACAAATATAGACTTTAGAAAATGGCAAAAAAGCACAAATCGCTTCAGCAAAATACACAATAACAAATTTGCTAAGGGGAGGCAAGGTGTTGTAACACTGGGAGCATTTGTGTGGGCCAGGCCTACAAGCCACACACCTGGGAGAGTCACCACTCAAGTAAGCCTAATACCCGAACTTTGGGCCAAATGTGGGCAGCGAGGCACCTGGATCCAGGTTAAGGTTAAAAAGATTAATAACAAAGGGAATAAATGAGCATAAGCAAGAAACAAAGGTAGACCAAAGTAATAAAAAAAAATGATGATAATGATAATGATAATGATAATGATAATAATAATTATAATAGTAATAATAATTATAAACCTGAAATAATTATATCAGTTGTTTGCCCATGAATACCACTGTCACACAAAGGGCATATCCCTCACAGAAAATACCCTCAAGATGGCTCAGCTTAAATTCTACTACGTCATGCATTTAGCTGCCTCAGAGTCATGAACAAAAAACAACTTCAAGTCCTTGGTAATAAGAATGCCTAATTAATATATTGAAATAAAACAGGAAACATGAACATTTTCATTTATCAATTTATAATATGTACTTTGAACCAATACCCAAATGAACAGTGAAGAATTATTTGATGTGCGATTCTGAGGCAGCCTACTGGTCTTACTTGTAATTCTGACTGTTAGGGTGCGCAAACTACCCGGAGGGATGCCACGAGGAGGAGCACCGACACTACTGCCAGAACCAGTAGTCCCTGAAGTGGTGTCTGTGGTGCTGTTGCTTGTTGTAGTGGTTGTGTTGCTCGTGGTAGACTCTGTGGTAGATGTGGAGGAGGAGGAAGTGCCAGCTGTTCCTGTGTTGGTGGAGCCAGACATTCCACTGCTGGAACCCCCACGTGCCAGAGAGGACAGGGCTGAAGCTACGGCTGCTGAAGCAGCCTGTGCAAGACCACCTGCGAGACTGCTGTTTATTGCACCCATCATGGGAGGGGTCATGGATGCTGGGACCATTGCAGTTGGGTCCATACTGAAGTGATACAAAAAAAGGAGAGTTACTATTAAGATTAAGATATTTTTTTTTCCGATGACAACATTGACTATCAAAAAAATCTATACCTATATCTATATCTATATATATAAATGATCCACAAATCTCAACAAACCAGAGCAATCATTGATTTTCCACTTTGCAGCACTTTTAACTTACTTATTTAGAGCATCCATTTCTGAGTACAGTGCTTCCATCTCATCACTGGGTGGTGTTGTGGCCGTGCTAGAAGCTGTGGCCACACCTTCATCTGACATAGATTCACCTGCTACTGGTCGTGTATCTTCTACAGCATCAGTCTCCATGGCTCCCCTTTCTCCTCTGGCATCATCAGCCTATTACATCATATTTAACTATTAGTCTTCATATATATTAAATTGAATGCCTTAAAGTAATCTGGATGGATGGTTAATACAGAAAAAATATATTCTTTTTCTATGTCCAAAAGCATACACACACATACTACCTGAATTGGACTGCTAACTTGATCATTATCTGAGGTTGATTCTGTGGAGGGTGTTCTTTCCTCTCCTGAGCCAAGTCTGCGATCCATCTGATCAAGGACATTTGATGCACGCTCGAGCATTGTCCTGGCTTGGTGTAGCCGGACACCAGATGAGCTAGGGCCTTGTGTTGGTGGAACTGGATGACAATAGTAATGTTAATAAGAATACAATAAGGACAGGGCATTACGCATAGAACTTTGAAAAAGAAAAAGGTGATAAAACTTACAATCCTCTACAAAATCCCACATGTTACCAAAAATGGGTTAGATTAGATACTTTTAAAACAATGGAATAGTACTTCTAGCACATATCATAGTAGGGAATGAGCAAACCATTTTAATAAATGATAATATAATAGCTTTAATGCCAAATGAAATTTGCCAAAATCATGTGCATACGTCTCTTTCCATGGTAAACATGTATCCAAGACATAGCCTAATAAACTTCCCTGCGTTCACTGGAGCTTTTCTGCACAGTACGCTTTGCCCTGGCCCAAACCGCACAGAGTGAATGGTTTCACCGCACAATGTAGCAATCAGATAATTATTTTAAAGATACTGCCCTTGCCATTGAGATGAATTGCTCTTCTGATTGAGACTAATCAAAACCATTGTACAAGACTTCCATATCACATACACATTAATGTCTAACAAAAATAGAAAGGCAAAAAGAAATATATGCTGCAGTTCAGATACATTTTCTTTTGAGGCTCTAAGTTGGCGGCCATTTTGGTTGTTTATAAACAGCCGCGAGGTGAAGCAAACTACCCCTAACCCCTTTGCCCTGTTTGCCATGCAGCACCTTGGGTTGACCGTTCACTTGATTTTACTGTACAACACATGGCGCGCTTTGCCCAAGGGAACGCAGGGATTATTTTTCTCTATACCAAAATAATTTGATTTATCTAAATGCAATTAGATCCTAAACTCATCATGTTTACACAGGCACTCACTCATCCATATTCTGTTCTTATACTTCTATAATAATCCTGTTTGAATGTATCATTCACTTACCACGATTTTGTGGATTAATTATATGAATTACAACTAATTAAAGATTTAAAACTTTCACATTTTACCAACAAATATGGTTATCAAAAAGATTACAAGGTATGTCAAATCATTCACAGAGATTATAAAAGCAACAGAGTCAGTTTTTACATCTGACTACCCTTAACTATTTACAAACTTACAAGGTTAAGTAATACATATAAATATAACAGGAAAACCTGTAAATCTTGGTTTCAGCAGATCTACTTACAGTTTTACATAACACTATATAAGTGCTCATTATACATCAATAAAATGAAACAAAACTCCCTATCATGTAAGCCTAAGTAAAGTCAATGGTCTTTATGATCACACATGTAAAGTGCACTTCACTATATTTTATCTGGTAACATTGTTTAGTAGCCAAAAAAGCCTGTGATTGGTTAAGACTCTCTAGATTTTAACATTCCAAATATATGTAGATAGTGATGTAGCAAGTGGCTAAAATCATATTGAAACCCTCTCATTGAATGACTCACTCATATTTGACTTTAGATCCCAAGGAAAAATTGAATAACAAATGTGTTATAGAGGATAAATTGATACAACTACCCTAACTGGCTACTTATTGGTCTATCAATATATAAGCCTATGATATAATTTACATGGTTCTATTTCAGCAGAACAACTGATAAGACTAACAATATATAGATGTCCTAATCTGTGAAAGAAGAAAGCAAGTTACATTTAACCCCTTGAATGGGTGAAGAAAACTAAAAAAAAAACAAAAAACTCTACGCTCTGGAGATCAATGGCAACGTACCGACTTTGAGCGCTGGAGTTCGGTACATCAAGCCGAATTACTGGCTCGTAGCACTTTGGCGCGCCACCACTGCCTACAGCCGCAAACCATATATCGTTTGTTTGTTTTGATGCCTCATGGCGTGACCATCGGGAAGGGGTTAATCGATGAACTCGAAAGGGTAATATGCAAGCTTGAGCAAGATATTGTTCAGTGTTTTCAATCGTAATTCTTGTGACTTAGCATTAATAATACTTTTCCAGTCTCATTATAATCCTTTTGTCTGTATATATCTTTATCTCATTATCACTATCCTTTCCTTTCTCTCGATTCTGAAACCATATCCACCTTCCTCTCTCCCTCCCCTCTTTTAATTCCCATTTCAACTTGCTTTCCTTCTTTTCTTATACCCTATCTCCCATTCCCCCTTTTCCCTTCTTCCTGGTCTCCTTAGGACATTTTTCCACATCTCTACCCCTAATCCCTCTCATTTCCTATCATATAGCTTATGTTATTTTTCCTTTCATATTTCACATTGATCCCTTAATGACAGTATTAGAAATAACTCAGAGGCTTCTGGCAACTGTCTTGCTGTTTGGCCAGGAGTCCACTCATGTAGCAGAGCTTACTGCTTAAGGCGCTCTAGTGCGTCACAATACTTATAGCCATACCCAGCGTGATGAGTCAGTTTGTTATGACGGCTTTAGGGAGGCCCGGCAAATATGGGTTAAAATGGTAAAATAGCTGAATGTAGACATTCTGTATGTGATACTATTCACATATCTCTAACATATCTAACAACAAAATAATGCTATCTCCTTAAAAGTGTGCCATATCAATATATATTTATAATAGTAAAACAGAAGGCCTGCCAAACAATATTGCCAGATAAAATTCTGTGACAGTTTGGAGACATGTATGGTTGTAAGTGCTCGTGACTATACATCAAGTCAGTCAAAGTAAATAAACATACACTAACTGTGAATACAGATCAGAATCAGCACACATGCATCTCTCACAGCACATGACACAACACACCTATGGGCTCATTATCTTCAGGTACAACAAATGATCCAAGAAGGACCTGTGCACCTTCTACTCCTGGCTGGCGACGAATGTGGTGGTGGTGGTGGTGGCTGCTCCCTGTGGCTCCGTTGCTAGAGGAGCTGGCACCTCCACCTGCAGTGCGACTGTTGGCCTGCGGGGGGGCTCTCATCACCAGGTGCACCACTTTTTCATGCACATCTGTAGAAGGGACATCATTAAGATCCAAATTTGTGACAAAAAAAAATACTATGGCTCATTCTAACTTTCTTTTTTAGTTTTCTTTGCAGTCTTTCATGAGGGAAGAAAACTAAAATTATCCTTAGATCTAGAACACTTTGATACATGTTATATTAGGACATTATAATTCAATGAAAATCAAAATTACTTTATATATAACAACAAATAATACTGAAAAAGCAGCATACAACTTACTATAATCTGCAAGTTTCTTATCATCCTGTAAAACACGACCACAGTAGATCAGTCGCTGTTTGTCTGCTGGGATGCTCACGGAAGATGCTATCCTATCCTTGAATTGCTTTACAGTGATCTGAAAAAAATCCCTTTATCTGTATTTACATACACTAAATTTTTTTAGATCCTAACAAAATCTAAATGCTTGAAGGATAACTAATGCAAATATAGGACAGTACTAGTGTTACTCTACTTACATCATCTGGAACGGAGAACCGGTGATTCTGAGAATCCAGGGTTTTAACCGTGACGTCTATCATCTTGGTGGTTCTTCAAAATTGTACTGCAATAAATAAAAATCTTATGAAACAATCATACTATACATGTCATGTTTGGCCAGGAGTCCACTTATGTAGCAGTTTGTTATGACAGCTTTAGGGACAAAGTTGTCAGTATCTAAATCAGTCACAAATGACTCACATGGAAGGGCCTGGCATGGTGAAATGTACATCATCTGCTGCTGTGTAACCCAGTAGTATATCATAAATATATATATATTTTTTTTATATGATCAAATGTTCACTTAAAACTCTTTGTATAACAGAGAGTAAACAACCACAGGCAATGTGAAAAAGACTATCATTGTAATTAACATTTTCCTTTTTTTCTATAATTACATCAATGTTTATAATCTATATTTGCCCCCAGCTCATCCAGCACTTCAAGCACAAATTTAGGTGCCTAAAGAGCTGGTAGCTCTATTTCATAAACAAAAGTCTGAAATACTGAAGGTTTCCCCACACTTCAAGTGACTGTATTCTAATAGTGACACACACACATATAAAATGTTACAAGCTGAGAGAGACGAGCTCCCTCTAATGAGCCGCTCATGCTGTGTATGTCATTATGCAATGCCATCCATGACTCAATCCACCACAGCCATTACAATGATGTCATGCCATCCTCAGTCATAGAGTTATCAGTTATCAAGAATATCAAGTCACTGTCGAACTTGAAATGGGTTACCTAACTATTTTCATTAATCAACAGATATACACCTTTCATTTTAGCCAATAAGATATCCTCAGGTTTCCAGCTGTCTACTAGTATAGTTAACTGTTAACCCTAAAGGACTGCAACCCCTTCAGATTACCTCTCTGACAGCCACCAAATCTGTCTGATTATTCAAAATTTCACAAAGGCAAATTTTGGTTTCCAAAATTTAAAGAACTCAACTTTACATACCTGACAATTTATTTTTCATTGCCATACCTCAAATATAGTGAGTGTCAACAGAGTACAACGTTGAGAAGGTTATCTTGTGTATAAATAAATATGTAAATAAAACAGTATAAAAAACCATAAAACAAAAAAATTATATATTTAACTGTACTTCTAAATATCTCGACATATAAACAGTAAAGACATTTATGTACCAGAAGTTCACTCTAATACACAGTATAATAGTACAGAGTGGGGAGGGGGGTGTGGGTGGAGGAAAATAGTATGATTTGCTAGATGAATTATGCTATTCAGCACCAGAATTACTACCTAACACTTGCTAGGCTTCATTCATAAGATGACAGAGGCAGGAAAACACAACAATAACACAAGGCAAGACATGTTTTCTTGAAATTCTGTTTAATTGAAAATATGGTATGTGCAAAGGGTTACATACAATATTTACTTCTGAATTTAGAATATCATAGAGGACTGCATGGATGTCCATACAATTTATACATCAATATCCATGCAACTCCGGCCTAACACGCCAAGCAAGCCCTAAAACCCTAAATAAGGTCCTGAGTCGCCCCCACACTGCAACAAGGGGCCGATTCGCCGCTCAAGGGCCAGTCTCAAAACCCCTTTACGGTCAAAGTCGCTAACAAAAACTGTGGCAGAAGAGACCCCCAATGCTTTCGGACAGATCGCTAACGGAACTCTAGAGACAAAAAGTTCCCAAAATCCATTAAATACCCTTTACAACGAAAATATTTGCGTGTCTAAACACACCTGCCATCTCAAACACAAGAACGCACATAGACCTGATTCAAAAACCTTCATGGCAGCATCTTTGTGTGTACTAGCATGCCAAACCATGTTTCAAACGAGAGAAAACATGAGGAAGGTTACACAGAGAAAAAGAAAGAAAGAAAAAAAAAAATGGGCGAAGAGAAGTAGCGGTCCATAAAAGCGACACAAAACATGTTTCCTTCTATCTACCTATTCCTTCATTTCTTTCTCTCCCATTTATCCCCTCATCATCTAAGCACCTCAACAAATGCTCCAAATATCCCAAAACGCGACTCAGCACTGACCTAAAGCGTTGAAATGAGCATCAATGTTGTTGTGTGAGTGACGGGGAAGGTGGAACAGCTGACGGCTCGAGGAGTGCGTTGGCCAAGTGAAGGTCGGGATGCGCAATCGGCTTCTAATTCTTCTAATTTCACCTAATTCGGATGTAGGTGATTAATCCATTCTTATAAATTAATTCTAATCTAGGTGATTAGCGATCAAATCTACCAGTTTCCCATACTCTATAAAAAGGAGACGCTCCCGTTGCGTCACGTCCCGGAAGAAAGTATTTAGTTATCAGTTATCATATCATACATTCCCTAAAAAATGACTTCGTAGTCATTATCAAATCCATTAAACTAAAGATTCATGTCGGGACTACAGTAATTTTCAGCTGATGGAGATTCCCATTATTATTATTGTCATAATCTCTAATTATGATCACTAACATGTTCTTGGAAATCGCACCATAAATGATGATGATGATACTATTAATGATAGTGATAACAGTGGTAATAATTATATAATAATAACAGCAATAATAATAACAATAATAATAAAGATAATGATAATGTTAATGATGATAATCATAATAATCATCATCATCATCAGCAATTTGGGGCTAACGCCGGCAGGGGCGCATAGCCGCATCCACCTTTCATTTCCACCTACGAGGGTCCCTCATAGCGAGCCGCCAGGCAGGGGCCCGGCCCATTTCTAGTTCCTTACGACAGGTTTGATCGATCTGCCCAAGCCACGACTTTCTCGGTCGTCCCACATGCCTCCTCCACCCAGGGGTGTCTCGGACAGAGACAACCTGATGGACAGGATCATCCTGTAGGAATCGAGCCAAATGGCCATATAGCCTGAGTTGGTGATCACGGATTGTGCAAGTAACAGGTCCTGTACCGGTCTCACGGTGCAGCCGTTGGTTGGACACATGGTCCCGCCAACTGTACCCCATGATCCGGCGCAGGGATCTGTTACAAAAGGCATCAAGACGAGATTCTAGAGCACAAGATAGTGTCCAAGTTTCACTACTATAGAGTACAACTAGCAGTATCAGGGCCTTGAAAACACTCAACTTGGTCCTTCTGCACAGGTACCGGCATCTTAAAATACTCTTGTCAAGAGATTTCATGACCCCTGCTGCCAGGCCAATCGTGAGCTGCACTACCGAGGTATATAAAGCTCTCTGTGACTTCGATGTTTTCACCGCAAGCACGTACCGACTGCACAGGGTCTCCTAGTAGACCCCCAAATTCCTGGATCTTGGTCTTGGTCCAGGAGACCTCTAGCCCCAGGGGCTTTGCTTCATTGGTAAATGCATCAAGAGCCGCCACTAGGGTTTCCAGAGATTCAGAGAGAACGGCAACATCATCAGCAAAGTCAAGGTCTGTAACCTTGATATTGCCCAGAGTTGCTCCACAGTGACTTTGGACAGTAGCTCTACCCAGTATCCAATACATGCAAGTGCTGAAAAGTGTTGTTGCAAGAACACAGCCTTTCCTCACACCTGAACTAACAGGGAAAAAGCTTGACAGGCCCACACCACACTTTACAGCACTTTTAGTGCCTGTATACAGGTTTGCTATTAGTCCAATAATCCTTGTTTGAATTCCTCTTAGCCTCAGGATCTCTCAGAGTGATTCGCGATGCACCGTGTCAAACGCCTTCTTGAGGTCGATGTAGGCTGCGAGCAGCCCACGCCCGAACTCACGACGGCGCTCTATAATGACTCGAAGCGCCAGGATGCGGTCTATTGTGGACTTACCAGGAGTGAATCCAGATTGCTCCAGCTTTTGGTGCCTCAACAGGTGGTCTTTGATACGTCTCAGTAAGATGTGCGCGAGTACCTTGCCTGGTACAATGAGTAGTGTAATGCCTCGGTGATTGCTGCAGTCCCACTGATCTCCTTTCCCCTTCCAGAGAGGAATGACCACACCCCTCAGCAGGTCAGGGGGAAAGGTACCCATCTGCCAGATGGCAGACAGGACTGCATGCAAGCCCCTTGCCATAGGTTCTCCACCAGCCTTTAACAATTCAGCTGGGATGCCACAAACACCTGCTGCTTTACCACTCTTCAGCTTGGAGATCGCCCTCTGACTTCAGTCAGGGAGGGTGGATCCTCGCTGATGGGTGGGTCTGGCAGAGGAATCTCAACATTACCCGCATCCATGTTAACTGTTGGTGGATCAACCTTATACAACTGCTCAAAATACTCAGCCCAACGCACACGCACCCTATCAGGATCTGAGATTATCTGGCCACTTGCTGAGCGGACTGCAGTCGTCTGTGAGGAGGGCTTGGAGTTCAGCTTTCTCAGGGCTTGGTAGGCAGGATGAAGGTCATTTACTAAGAAATGGCTTTCGACCTCCTCTGCAAGATTATTGATAAACTGTTCTTTATCCCTTTCAACAGTGACCTAGTCCTGCGCACCAGAGAACGGTGCAATTTACGATCCCCTGACAATCGAGCCACACGACAAGCATCTGTGGCTTCCAGTGTCTCCTGCGAGATGGAATTCTGTCTTGCTCATGGGCATTCACCAATGGATTCCCGAGCTGCATCAAGCGTTTCATGCTTGAAGGTATCCCACATATGAACAGGGTCTTTCAGGCCCTCGAGTGCTGTGAGACGACCAGAGATAGCCTCGGCAAACCCCCGGGCACACTCGTCCTCCCTCAATCTGTCCAAATGAAACAGGGTGTTCATTTGGGAGATGGGGGGTTCTAAAGTAGACCTGGAGAGTAGCCACAACTAATGTATGATCAGTTCCACAGAACTCGGCACTTCGATACACCCTGCAGTTCAGGAGGATCCTCCACCGAGTGCTACCCGTTCCGCTGTACCAAGTCCAACGATGCGGGTCAGAACGCTGATACCAGGAGCCAGAAATCCTCAATTTCTGGGACCTAGCAAAGTCACGGAAAAGGAGGCTATTCTCGCTGCCAGCATCAGCTCCTGAGCCATGAGGACTGACAGACATCTCGTAGCCAGCTCGATCACAGCCAGATACCGCATTGAAGTCGCCCAGAACAATACGAATATTTCGCCGAGGATATCTGTCTGCCATAGATGCAAGTTTGGCCCAGAGGGACCCACAGCCCGCCGTTCTTGCTGGGTGGGAGGGACTTTAGCCCTTCCCCAAGCACCAACAACTACATGATTCGTTGCCAGTGGTTATCCCACAGCCGCCCATTGACCCCAGGGGGCACGGGGGTAGGAGTTAGTACGAAGCCAGGGCGTATCCACACGCCGGTGAGCCTTGGCTCCATATCTTTAGGGCCTCCTGCTGCTCCAAGAGCCTCCTCAGTTCAGCCTAGGACCGCAAGGTACCTAGTTTCCATGGGTGGCCACGAGGAGGCACTGCAAAAATCTTGATGATGGAGAGGCTATGAGCTGGCAGGGGAGTCTTATGCATAGCTGCTCCCTTTTCGCACCAGGCTAGCCAGCGGTGGCAGCTGTAAGCGAGAAGGCATGCAAGCATTTAACACTAACTAAGCTACCACACCATCGCTTCACATCACCCCGAGCATGAAGCACCCACCCAAAATAATAATAATAATTATAATAATAATGATCTTAATAGTATCAATAATAATGATGATAATAATAATGATAACCATTTAATGATAATAACAACACTAATAATGATGATGATGATGATAATGATAAGAACGATAACAATAGTAGTAGTAATAATAATAATGATAATGATAATAATAATAATAATGATAATAATGATAATGAAGATAATGATAACAATAATGAAAATAATAACAATGATAATAGTAACGATAATGATGATAATGATATTAATAACCGGGAAAAATAATGATAATGACAAATAATAATTATCCTCATCATCATCTTCATTATCATCATCATCATCATTATTTTTTATCATTATAATTGTTGTTGTTATTATTATTATTACCATAAGTATTATTATAATCTTATTGTTATCAGAATTACCATTACTATACTTATCATTATTATTAGCACAGTCATGATAATGATAATTACATTAACAATGATAGTAATGATAATGACAATAATAACAATAATATAAACTACAAAACTAATTTTAATAATAATAATAATAATAGTAATGATAATAATGATAACAATGATAATAATGACAATTCTAATAATAATAATGATAATGATGATAATAATGATAATGATAATGATATGATAATAATAATGATAATAATGATAACAACAATAACAGAATAAAGTAATGATGATGCTAATAATCATTATGATAATAATAATGATAACAATAATAAGTATAGAAATTACAATGATAAAATAATCAAACTGATAAAGATTACTACGATAATGATAATAATAATGATAAAAATAATGATTACAATGATGATGAAAAATAATTATTATAATGATAATAATGATAACGATAATGACAATAATAAAGTCAATGATAAAACATTATAATAATAACAGTAATGATGATAGATATAATAACATTACCATTATCATAATAAGGATAGTAGAAAATAATCATAACAGTCCTACTACTATTGCTATTGCTATTAATTATATCAATGATACTGGTAATGACAATGATAATAATGACAGTAAAAAATAGTAAAAGT
>NC_061851.1:22034047-22036547 GCF_019202785.1 Penaeus chinensis | reverse complement strand
AGGAGGAAGGGAAGGGGGGAAGAGGGAAAAGGAAGAAAGAGGTAGAGGAAGAAACGGATGGCAAGGAGGAGGGGAAGAGGAGGAAGGGAAGGGGGGGAAGAGGCAAAAGGAAGAAAGAGGAAGAGGAAAACGGATGGCAAGGTGGAGGGGAAGAGGAGGAAGGGAAGGGGGGGAAAAGCAAAAGGATGAAAGAGGAACAGGAAGAAACAAATGGCAAGGAGGAAGAGGAGGAAACGAAGGGGAAAAAGGCAAAAGGAAGAAAGAGGAAGAGGAATAAACGAATGGCAAGGGGGAGGTTGAGAGGGGAAGGGGAAGGAGGGGCAAAAGGGGCTAAAAGAAAGAAATGAGGAACAGGAAGAAACGGTTGAAAAGAAGGAAGAGGAGAGGGGGAAAGGAAGAGGGAAAAGGGCAAAAGAGAACAAATGGGAAAGAGGAAAAAACGACTCGCAAGGAGGAGGGAGAGAGAAGGAAGGGAAGGGGGAGAGGGGCAAAAAGAGGAAAGGAGAAACAGGAAGAAACGGCTAATAAGGAGGAGCGTGAGGAGGGGGAAGAGAAGAGGAAAAAAGGAAAAAAAGAAGAAAGGAGGAAGAGGAAGAAACGGTTGGCAAGGAGGAAGAGGAAGGGGGTGAGACTGAGGGGGAAAGAGGGGGGGGGGGGGAAGGGAAAGGGTAAAAAGAACACACGAGGAATAAAAAAAAAAACGGGTAACAATGAGGAGGGCGAAGAGAGGCAAGAGGAAGAAGAGAGAGAAGAGGAGGAAGAGGGGGAAGAAGAGAGAGAACAGGAGGAAGAGGGGGAAGAAGAGAGAGAACAGGAGGAAGAGGGGGAAGAAGAGGGGCAAAAGAAACAGAGGAACTAGCTGAAGAAACGGAGGGAAGAAGGAGGGGGGGGGGAGACGGAGGAGGAGGAGGAGGAATAGGAAGAAAATAGGGATGGGAAAAACGACCGGAAAGGGGAGAAGGGGAAATAGTGAATAGAGACGAGGAGGAGCAAAATAAAGAAATAAGAAAGAGGAAGAAAACAAGGTAACAAGGAGGAGGAGGAAGGAGAGGGAGGAGAGGAGAAGAGGAGGAGAAGGAGAGGTGTAAAGGGAAGAAAGGTGGAAGAAAGAGCAAGGTGAAAGGATGGAAAGGTGGGGGGGGCAACCTGTTATTAATGTTATTGTTGATATTATTATCATTATCACTATTATCATTATTGTCATCATTACTGTAGCTGACGTTGATGATTTTATACTTTTTCATTGTCATTAATATCGTAATTATTATTATCATTGCAGTTATAATTATCATCATCATCATCATCATCATTGTCATTATTTTATTTTCATTATTACTACTTCTACTCCTACTATTTTCATTATTATCGTTATTATTATTTTTATTGTTATTATTAATATTATCATTATTATTATTATTATTATAATTATTATTATTGTTGTGGTTGTTGTTGTTATCATTGTTAGTTTCTTCTTATTATTGTTTTTATTATTATCGTTATTATTATTGTTGTTTTTATTATTAGCGTTATTATCATTATTGTTATTATTATTGTTGTTTTTATTATTATCGTTATTATTATTATTATAATCATTATTATTACTATTATTATTATTATTATTATTATTATTATTATTATTATTATTATCATTATTACTATTATTATCATTATTATTATTATTATTACTATTATCATTATAATTATCATTATCATTATTATCATCATTATTATCATTATTATCATCATTATTATCATCATTATCATCATTATTATCATTGTCATTATTTTTATTATTATTATTATTATTATTATCATCATCATCATCATAACCCTCATCATTATTATTATTATCATTATTATTATTATTATTATTATAATGATAATAATAATGATTATTATTATTATTATCATTATTATCATTATTATTATTATTATTATTATTATTATTATTATTATCATTATTATTATCATTAGTTTTATTATTATTGTTATTATTATTATTATCATTATTATTATCATTATTACTATTATAATTCCTATTATTACAATTGTTATCATTCTTTGTATTATTATCATTATTATCATCATCATTATTAATATCATCATTATCATTATTATTGTCATTATTATTGTTAAATATAAAAACAATAACATTCATAATGATAGTAATATATCGGAATGATAATTATCATTGCTATCATCATCATTATTTCCATTCTAAGTCTTAGTCTTAGTCTTTTTATTATGATTATTTAATAATAGTAATAATAATAATAATGATACTACTGCTACTTCTACTACTACTACTACTACAATTATTACTAATGCTACTACAAATAATGATAATAATAATAATAATAATAATAACAATAATAATAATAATAATAATAATGATAATGATAATGGAAATAATGATAATGATAATGATGTTGATAATGGAAATAATAATAACGATAATAATAATGATACTGATGTTGATAATGATGATAATAATAAAGAT
>NC_061851.1:22019047-22029047 GCF_019202785.1 Penaeus chinensis | reverse complement strand
CTGTATACATATACATACATACATATATACATACATGTGCGTGTGCATGTGCGTGTGCGTGTGTGTGTGTGTGTGTGTGTGTGTGTGTGTGTGTGTACGTGTGTGTATGTGTGTGTGTAAATATATATATATATATATATATATATATATATGTGTGTGTGTATATATACATATACATGTACACACACACACACATATATATGTATATATTGTTATCATTATTATCATTACCATCAATATTATTGTTATAATTTTTATCATTATTATTATCTTTATTGATGATAATTATTACAATTATAATTAGTATCATTATCATCATTATTACTATCATTATTACCATCATTATTTTATCATCATCATTATCATTCTCATTACTATTTTTATTGTTATTGTTAATATTGTTACTATCAGTCAGATAGATAATGATGCTATGATAGCCATAACCTTACCAGTTAATGACACATGAGAGGAAAAACGTTGTCTAATAACCTGTGGCATCATTTTACATACATTAATGTATGTTACTGTAGTCTTTTCTTTGTTTTTCTTTTTTTTAGTTTATAAAGAATAATTCAATATATCAACGTGAAAGAGCGCAACGAAAAGTTAACAGTAGTTTGGACCACCCTGATCTATAGCATTTATTGCATTTATGGTCATTTCAAAATTTACGATGCAATCACATCATTCAGTCTTTCATCACACTCGCTCTTTGACAATGGTAATGAAAGTGGGTGATGAGGCAAAAGATTTCAGTTCTAATTAGGACTCCACAATTCGTCTTCTTTTAACTGCTCTCGCTCTCACTGCAGCCATCTTTCTTAATTAATTCTCCATTCGTCCTTCTGTTTTCCATTACTTCGCCATTTAATTCACCATTATACTGCTTATTTTTCTTTTTCCTTAAAATTTTCTCGTAGTTTTCTCATACGTCCGTTACCCCTTACCCTCCCCCTCCGCCCCGTGCTCCCTACCTTCTCATTCTTCAAGGTAAGTCATTTTCGCTCATCCTTGAGTAATTATCTCTTAAAATTCGTTATAAAACACATTCGGATAAGGAAAACAAATCTCTGACTTAATAAGAGGTATGTCATATATATGCTTCACGCTACGAGACAAAATGGTCGTAATAACGCCAGAGTTTCAAGAACTGTGACGAAACTCCACCAAAAAGTGCAGGCCGTGTGCAGTCGGATGGACGCTTGTCTCTTCTCGAAAGTAAACCATCGCGTGGATACCAAACCTAAATGAAAATTGTGAAAGATGGTTTGTACATCCGGACACATTTGTGATACATATTCTTGTTGAATATATTACAAGTTTGATTTTTACGACTGACCGGTGCTGCTAATATTCATAAATAAATTAATTAGGAAATTAATTTAACAAATATATTAAAATTTCAGCTCTATCAAAAAGTAATTAATATTATAACTTTACCAGATATGTAATTGTAACCTAAACAATTAAATGTTATCCGCGCGAAAGTTAATTTGCATGAACCAAAGCAATAATTATTTGACAATTAACTTCACCGAAAATTGCCGTAATAGAAACCAGATATATCACAGAGATGTATAATTATTGCAAAGCAATGGCTGTGTTTTATTTTTTATACCTCTTATTTCCGTATTGCATATCCACAACAGAACCTCCAAAAGTAATAATTGCATTACGAAGTGAGAATAACGCTTTAAGGGCATATTCAATAAAGAAAATGCGAGATGAAAGAAGAGTGTATACATCTATAACTAATTCGACGTGGAGTGTCTGCTCATCAAGGCGACAGAAAATTAATGGGCGGATAAAGAAAGACAAGACGAGAAAGGGAGAGGAGGGGGGAGGGGAGAAGAAGGAGGAGACAAAAAAAAAACAAACAAAAAAACATTAATCGTGACTTAAGAAGTTTATCGGTGTCGCTGCATGGATTCGCGTGGGAGGCTGGCTCTAAGCAGCGTTGTTATGCGATGCTGTGATGCTGCGACACTCACGTAACAATAAATACACTTATGCAAGGCTGTAAAACGTGTGTTGTGAGTGTCCATTTTTCATTGTTAGTATAATGATTGTAATTACTGCAGCTGTTACTATTATTAGCGTCAACATTTTTATTATTATCGTTGTTGTTAACTTGACACTGGCATTATCAGTGTTAGCATTCACATTTCCTTTGTTGTCAGTCCTACTTCAAATATCAGTGTCATTATTATCATATGCAAATTTGTGCCCCAACTGGCATATATTGTTCTAATTACCCCCATTACACAGTCATCCCTGGTGAAGGTTAGGTAGTAATTCATATTGGCTAGAAATTAGGTCAGTAAGCTGCTTAAGATGTAAGCCAAAACAAAATTCTTAGGTTTGTAAGGAGGCGTAATATCCTCGATAGAGAGATAAGGGCGTAGGCGCCAGAACCTGGTTAAATAAATAAGCATGTCGGGTTAGCCGATGCCCGCAGGGAATGAATCCTGGTAGGTAGACTAATTGGAAAATTGATAACAAAGTGGTTTTATAGGCTACTAACGAGACAGTTTAATGACAGGTAGATTGGGCAGTTACAAAGGATGGTAGTTACGTTGGTTAATAGGGAAAACGGAGAAAGTGGTCGGGTGATATAGGCGCTATTGTGTTAAAATGTTAACTCTAGCTTGCTTGACGAAAATACGTATCCATTATTTAAAGACATTGAGTGTTATACCTTCAATGCATAATATCGACGAGTGTACATCTGCACTGGGAAACTGTACATTTTGTTGTTTCTGCCTCATTAGCAGGGCAGCGAGTCGGCGGTCGGATAACAAAGGAGTTTACCTGGTGGGAAAGAGTTGGAGAACACCTGCGCTAAGAAGATAATCTAGATAAGTCTAGATAAGGAGAGGAACAAATACGAAGGGAAGACAACAAACAAACGGTACATTTAATTGCCTGGAAAGCGAACGATTAATAATTTACGAATAAGAATGCTTCCTGGATGTACGCAAGATAACATTACAAAATTCTCCGATGCGTTCCTACAATAAATGGGTCACGTGCAATGGTTTTACGTACATATAATAATTAAGTGAGGTAATCTCCTGAATTTAGGAGAATAACCTGCGTGTAAAGAGAGGAACTAGTTCGCACGGAATAGGCGTTTCGCAGTTTTGCGAGACCAGAGAAAGTCTCGTTCATAAAAGTCATTCATGCACACATATGTGTGTGTGTGTGTGTGTGTGTGTGTGTGTGTGTGTGTGTGTGTGTGTGTGTGTGTGTGTGTGTGTGTGTGTGTGTGTGTGTGTGTGTGTACACTTGCACACGTACGCACACATTATATATATTTATATGTATATGTATATGTGTATATACATATATATGTATATATACATGTTTATATATATGTATATATTCATATGTATATATGTTTATATACATATGTATATATATATGTATATACATATACATATGCACAGTATATATATATATATATATATATATATATATATATATATATTATGTACGCATACAAACATGTGTGTATATCTATGTATGTGGGCATCGTTGCATTTACTAAGGCGACATAAAAGCTATGCAACGTTACTGTTTTTGTGACAACACTGGAGATTCTAAACACGCAACGGTTTAGGGAGCTAGTAACCTTCGCATTTCGACAGGTCTGTTTATAACCAAATGGCAAAGGAGGATCAATAATTTTTCCCATGGTACACTTGTAATCGACATCTCTAATATACAAATGATTCCATCAGTCGTTCTTTAAGCGGCAGCAACTGTGTATCTTTTTATCTTCGCTTGCCTATTTCCGCGTACGATGATAGCTGCAGCCTCCAAGTTACCTAATATTTTTGAGGGTTAATAATTCAGCTATCAGGAGGTCCGCCAAATCCGTTTACGTTCTGTTGTAGCGCTTCACCGTTCCCTGAATATCGTAGTTTTTTGTGGCACGTCTGGTGAACGGGACATGTATATGTTTTTGGGCATGCATGTATGTGTACGTAAGTGTGTACGTGCTTCCGTGTATGTAGCCTTATATGCTTTCACGTTTTCCTTTTAATCAAATCAAAATTGTTCGTGCTTTGATTATTTTCATGTTTATTGTAATGCTCATTTAAATTTATATCATTATCATCCCAATCCTTATTTATCTCCATGTACGAAAAAAAAGAGCAAACAAACAAATGAATAAAGACAAATAATAAAATAAAAAAAGAAGAGCAAAAAGGAACGAAGATGAAGTAATTAAAGAATATATATATATGATGTCTCTGTTAACAATCCTCATGACGAGTAAAAGGGTTTTTGAAGAACATGAAATCTCGTTTCTTCTTCAGACGCAGTTGCCAAATTAGACGAATTGTCATCTCAGCAAAAGCTTGCAAGTTTTGTTCTCATAAAAATCATTTAAAGCTGATTCCCGGAATGAACATCGCCAGCTGTGTGTGTACATATCTGTATACATACACATACATATACTTTCTCGCCCACATGCGCTCTCGTGCGCGTACTCACGTACACACACACACACACACACACACACACACACACACACACACACACACACACACACACACACACACACACACACACACACGCACACACACTCACACGCACATATATGCATGGATGTGTGTGTGTGTGTGTGTGTGTGTGTGTGTGTGTGTGTGTGTGTGTGTGTGTGTGCATATATGTATTTATATATATGTAAGTATACACACATACGTATATAGATACATATATATACTTACATATACTTTTATATATACATATACATATATGTGTGTGTGTGTGTGCCTGGTGCTCCAACCAGATAATACGTTTATTGTTTATAGGTGGAATATCAAAATGCTGAGCAGAAGTCCTCACTAGTCTGAAGCTAATGGTCAGGATCATCGTCTCGTGGAAGGGACTGTACTGCTAACCAAAGAGGCCAACGGAAAACCACTCTGGTCATCATTTCCCTAGTCTATTAATGTATGAAAAGTCACAGAATAATAAAGTAAGGGTAGGATATATAGATATATATATTTATATATATACAGATAGATAGATAGATAGATACGTATTCTTTAGTGCTCTGTCCTAGCACAGGTTGACCATCATGTCTCCACGCCATCCTATTCTTTCTTTATTGCGTGTGCGTGTGTGTGTTTGTGTGTACATACGTGTGTGTTTGTGTGTGCATGGGCATGTATTTAATGTATTCAGTTACATGAACTTTAATCGAAATTTTCATTCCAAACATTCACAGACTTTAAAATGCCGGAATACGTTTCATTTTTGAGTTCACCAGCCCGCGTTTCCTTCAAGATAATCTGAAGAAATTGGAATGTAATTACACACGATTCCTTTCGCTTTTGTGTCAGTCCGAAGAAGATTATGACTGTGTACATTTGTTGCGGTTCTGAATATCACATAAGGCTTGTTTGTCGCATGCATTAAGACACTAGAAAATTCGTTCTTAGAATTACCACAGTTATTATCTTCATTCTTATGATTACACAGTATTAGATTATAAATCAAATTGTGTGCGGTAAGGACTGTGTTCGTAAATATAACGTGGTAAAAGGACAGGCCACAAATGTTATGGTCCTCGATTTTGTAATTTTAGTATAAGAGCCTGTTGGGTTATGATATTTTTTTGATATTTATTATAAAATGATGTAAGTGTCGCTTTGCATTTTCTAGGTGTTTGAATTATGTGTCCTATTATGAACCGTAATATCTAATCCTGGAGAATAATAATCATTTCTAGAGATGTGACCGTTGTTGGTTCACGGTCTCAGGTCTTGGTATAGATAAAGATGCATTTACGCGCGTGTGTAGCTTTGTGTGTGTGTACGTAATATCACACACATACAAAAATGCATGACGTATATCTGCGGTTGCATGTACATAGATAAACACACATACACATGTGTGTGTGTATATACATATATATACATACATACATACATACACACACACACATACACACACACACACATACACACACACACACACACACACACACACACACACACATACACACACACACACACACACACACATATATATATTTATATATATATATATATATATGTATGACCTAGTGGTTAGCGCACTGGACTCCGACCCTTGTGTTCTGGAGTTTAATTCCCCGTCGCCTCTGCTGCAAAAATGCCTGCGCTCCGATTGCTGATTTGAACCCGATCTCATGGCGAGAAAACGACATATCGCCTTGAGATGTCAAGTCGCCGCCATGGGCCAAGTGGCAGCGCGCTGAACCACGGTTCATTAGGAAGGGCATCCGATCAAGCAAGTCTGGTTCTGTCAAATAACCTCACAGTAATGAATTGAGAGATTTCCAAGCTATGCAGGAATGGATGGATATTGCATAATAATGAGTAATATATTTATATATATGTATGAATAAACATATGTGTATACATAGATAGACATATATATGAATAAACATATATAAATATATATACAAATATATATATATATATATGTGTGTGTGTGTGTGTGTGTGTGTGTGTGTGTGTGTGTGTGTGTGTGTGTGCGTGTGTGTGTGTGTGTGTGCATATATACATATACATGGGTATATAAGTGTGTTTGTGTGTGTGTGTGTGTATATGTATAAATAATATATATATATATACATACATACATAAATATATACATATATATACTTAAATATGTATACATATACATATATGTGTGTGTGTGTGTGTGCGTGTGTATATACGTACATAATTCACGGATGTGCGTCCTGCATTTTTGCACCGTGTATGTGTACGTTTTTACGCATAAACATGTCTCGGACATCAATCAAAGGTAAACTGAGCAATAAACCGGCATCCGAAAACATGAATGAGTTATGTCAACGCCGGTAAATCATGTAATAAAATCATTATTCAAATGAATTCGAAATTACAAACGGCGCTGCTCGTTCTTCTTTTCTTTTCCGCTGTCACTCAAAAGCAAACAATTTCACGGCTTGTGATGCAACAAAATCTCCATGTTTTGTAGCGATTTTGCGCTAACTTTACGAATCGTTTACGAAATTATAAAATAAGCTAATTCTTATGCATTTTCTTCCCATCCGTGGCTACGATGGCGTAGATCCGTTCCCTTCTATTACACATTCCTATAGATGAAAAGAATATTCAAGAAAATAGACAATGCTCATCATCCGAGCGAAAATGGCTTCATGCAGTCTGCTCCATACTCTCTGTCAACATGCATTGGAGAACTTGAAGATGTCGTGCTAATATTTCGCAGTAAAAGTGTCCTAATTATATATGCGTTGGTCAGAATAACCTACACACACGTCCACGTTAATGTGTGAGATTGCACTTTGCCTTTCTTGAATGTAGTACATGTTTATATATAATTAAAATGCAGGAGATGGTAAGACGAAAGCAAATATTTACATTTCATGCAGTAACGAGTATATAGATATACATGTCAAGATAGGTACATTAGTCTACATGTCTCCCCATCTATCTATCCATCTACCTATCCAGTTATCTATTTACCCATCTATCTGACTATCTACCAATGTATATATCTATCTATTACCATCTATCTATATATGTACTCACCTATCTATCTATTTATATTATATCTATCTTCCCATCTTTGTATTTACCCATCTATCTATCTATCTATCTACTTATCCATTTATATATCTATATCTACCTATCTATATATTCTTTATCTCTATCTGTCTGTCTGTTATCTGTATCTACCTATGTATCTGTATCTGTATCTCTCTATATATGTCTATATGTCTGTCTGTTTATCTATCTATTCATCAATCTATGTATAAATGTGTTTATGCATATGAATATATATATATATATAAATATATATATATATATATATATATATATATGTATCCATATATTTATGTATGTATGATATATTAATACATCTATCTATATATCTAACCATCTATCTATCTATTTGTCTGATTAAGTGTATCAATCTGTCTGTCTATCTCGACCTGTCTATCAATCTGTCTGTCTGTCTACCTGTCAGTCTATGTATACATATGTGTATGTATGTGTATATGTATGCATGTATGTATGTATGTATATATATACATATATATACATATATATGTGTATATATATGTATGTATGTATGTATGTATGTATGCACATAATGTATGCATATCTCTCTCTCTCTCTCTATATATATATATATATATATATACACATATATATATATACATATATATATATATATATATATATATATATATATGTGTGTGTGTGTGTGTGTGTGTGTGTGTGTGTGTGTGTGTGTGTATGTATATATATATATACGTATATATATATATTTTTTTATAATTATTTTATATATATATATGTGTGTATATATATATATATATATATATATATATATATATATATATATATATGTGTGTGTGTGTGTGTGTGTGTGTGTGTGTGTGTGTGTGTGTGTGTGTCTCTGTGTGTGTGTGTGTGTGTGTGTACATATATAAACACATACATACATACATACATACATACATACATATATATATATATATATATATATATATAAGTATGTGTGTATATGTGTATATATACATATATATGTACATATGTATCTATATATATGCACACGCAAAAATATGTGTATGTGTATATATATACATATATATACATATATACACACACATACATATATCCATATATATATATATATATATTTAAAACTATATATATATATATATATATATATATATGTGTGTGTGTGTGTGTGTGTGTGTGTGTGTGTGTGTGTGTGTATACATATGTAAATGTGCATGTAAACATTATGAATATATATACTGTTTACACACACATATATATACACGCGTGTGTGTGTCTGTGAGGCAGAGAGGCAGTAGAAAGGAAGATGACGAAGGGAATTATCTACGGCTGCAATCAGTTATTTTTGCCCCGAGTAATTACATGAGTAACAATAATAATGACGCGATTACGGCCGGGAAGGGCAGAGCGAAGCGCTTCAGGGCGAATTAGCGCCGCCGGCTGGACAATATGGCGGCCGCGCGTACCTATATAAGCGAGCGCGGCGAGGCTGTCACCGTTAGTGTTCTTTCGTGTTCATTCCTCTTCGCGACTCTTGCCCACGTTTGTCTAGAATGGCAGCTAACAAGGTAATTAGATTAGTTTGTGATTAGTTTGTGATTTGTATGATGTCGATGCTTTTCAAAGGATAGAGTGGATGAGATGTCGACGTTCTTTTGTTTCGGTTGTCTTAGAAGATTAATTTAACGATGGCTGAATTATATATTTAACTTATGCTTCGTGTTTTTAGAATATGGAATTTCTTATGAAATGGTAAGAATGAAATCACTTCAAATCAGTGCAGGAATAAACAAGTGACTTTCATTGTGAGAAGATTTTTTTCCGAAGGAATTGTGTCTGACTTAATGCCTCTTCAGACGGAAGTGTCTTTGACTCGTGACGCAACAAATAAACGTGACTGGCATATCAGTCTACATATGTAACTAACATTTTTGCATGGAGTAGTTACTTCTAAGAAACTTCATGCAATATGAGTCTTTTTTCTAAAAGATCGTCAATGCAACTATGGCCGATACTTCTTTATCAAACGTTGATCTGGCTTATTTCTGTCTCGCGCGTGTCACATCGCACTGATATGACTGGCAAACATATATTTCATATAGCATCTTGCCACAAAGAAGCTGACCCCTTTCCGCAAAATGTCTGACACTTTCCCTCACAACGTTGTATGGCTGGCAGATGAAACTGGTACTCCACCTTACACAACATGTAGTTACAGCTGACATTATTCACGCTATGGAAGATACTCTTATGTAAGTGCAAGTAGACAGTCACAGAGAACGACTTTGGGATTTGGCTTCACAGGTATATGAATTTTCGTAACTACGTGTTAGTTATTATTTCTGACCGAATATGATTTTTCTAAAATCGCTTTAGTGAAAGTGAAGAGCAAATGAATTGCGTCTACCTTTTTCAATTTT
>NC_061851.1:21984047-21999047 GCF_019202785.1 Penaeus chinensis | reverse complement strand
TCTCTCCCCTTTACATCAATGAAATAATAATAAGGAAATATAAAGATAATGGGGAAATGAGTAAGGATGATGCAAATAAAGGCGATAAAAGTAAATGCGATTAACATGAAGTGGAGGAGGAGGAAACGGAAGTAGAAGAAGAAGGAGAAAAGCAATGAAAAAAAGAAGAATGATAACAGTGATGATAATGCTATATAAAAAATTATGAATGGTATTGATAACATAAATTACAGGATCTCAGAGCAATCAATAATCATGCTCTGTGGTTGAGTATTTCAATTCTTTGAATAAACTTTTTTGTGTGTTTTCTTCCGTGATTTTGTATTTAAATAGAGTCAACTAATCAGAAGATAATTAACCCCCTAAACAACACTCAGGAACCGCCAAACATGAGCAAGTGCAAGGAACCCTTCTTAACTTGAAAACGCTTGTTCGAGATTCGAGCTTGTGCTACAAAATTCTACGGGAAAGCAAAGCGAGTTCGGAATCTGTACACGATCTGCATCATAATGATTAACCCCTTGCCGACGGATACGACGGGTAGACACGTGCTTTGCCCACTGTTAGTACTTGTTTGATTGTTTAATCACATAGATGGCTATACTTGTACTAAGTCACCAATGAGCCAGTTAGGAGTACTGCCCGTCTCGCCCGTTCACCCTTTTCTTTGATTTACGAAATATTTTACATTATCTTATTTTGCTGTTACTAATATTAAAAAACATTATAATAATTATAATGTTTATAATAAAAATAACACCATCGATCTTTCTTTCTTTCTTTCTTTGTTGGATTTCTTGGCTATCAACCAGCGGCATGTGGCCAAGGTTATTAAGCCAATGGATCCTATTTATTCTTTCAATCTATATAAGGTCATAAAGTTTTGTCTCCCTTAGAAAAGTGATTACTTTATTTATTATTTTTTCATCATTAGATAATAGATTTGATGTTGTAAAATCTATATGTTTTTGTCTTAGGTAATTTTTTAGTGGTATTCTGCTATTGTTGAAGTTTGGGCATATTGTTAGCAGATGGGGTATGGTGAGGGTGGTGGTACAGTGAGGGCATCGTGGAGGAAATTTTTTTTCTATATAGGGAGTGAGGTGGGTGAGCTTGGTAGAGTTGACCCTAAGGCGGGCCAACACCACCTCCTCCCTTCTATTCTTTCTGTGGGATGTGTCCCACAGTTCTATGTGTGTTTTTATTTTTTGTGTGAGTTGGAGGTTGGTCCACTCACTTTGCCACAGGAGATGTATTTTTGCTTTTATAAGAGACACAAAACACCTGAGATCTGTACGAACTATGGTAGTGTCCAGATCGCCAGTTGACCCGGCTAGTTTGTCAGCCTGTTCATTACCATGGATACCAGAGTGACCTGGTACCCATATCAGTTTGATTGATTTGTTGGCACCGTGTAACTTACGAATGATATTACCCAGCAGTTCATTTTTAGTGGTTTCTAAGGATTTAATAGCTTTAAGTGAACTTAATGAATCTGAAAAAATGACTATTCTATCGTGGGTCGTCGATAGTGCAAAATCTATGGCTTTATCAATGGCAAATAGTTCAGCAAGAAAAATCGATGTATGATTCGGCAATCTAAACTTTAGGTCACATTCAGTCGACCATACACCCGCACCTACACACTCATCTGTCTTGGAGCCGTCGGTATATATATGAAAAAAGGATAGATGTTTAATAAGGATCTCTCTGAACCTCTGGCGTACCTCACCCTCCGGCGCCATGGCCTTGGCTGATGGAAGCCAGGCTTCCATAATAGAAAAATTGGGGGTTTCCCATGGCGCTATATTTGACTGAACCAGGGTATCGATGGTAGAGAGATCTATACCGACTTTCTCGACGAGGTCGTGGAGTCTCGTGGCAAAGGGCCTAATGCCTCCATTGCCATTAGGGTGGCTCGGGTCTCGAGCCACCTTTGCGGCATAGGTCAGTGCTAACTGGCCGCGTCTGAGTCGGAGGGGAGGTACTCCTGACTCCACCTCAAGACGCTCGATCCGAGTACATTTTAGGGCTCCAAGACACACACGCAAACAAGCATTCTGAACAGCATCCA
The DNA here is from genome assembly GCF_019202785.1 of Penaeus chinensis. Lineage (NCBI taxonomy): Eukaryota > Metazoa > Arthropoda > Malacostraca > Decapoda > Penaeidae > Penaeus > Penaeus chinensis. The sequence goes on along the minus strand of NC_061851.1, from coordinate 21,996,973 downwards.
AACCTTTCAAACTTGTTTTCGATGCCGAGCCATACACGATTGACCCATAATCTACTTTAGACCTAATCAGGGCTTTATATACCATTAGCAAAGACTGTCTATCAGCTCCCCATTTATTACCAGAAATGCACTTTAATAAATTTAGTGCTCTTTGACATTTATTTTTTAACTGACCAATGTGGTCTTTCCAATTGAGTCTACTATCAAAAAGTAGCCCAAGAAATCTTGCAGAATTTTGAATAGGTATTGGGTGGTTGTCTAGAGTTAGCCTGATGTTCGGCTTCCTCCTATGTGAAAAAATTACCCCAATACTCTTTCTAATGGAAAACTTAAAACCCCACTGGAGGCCCCAGTTATGAATTTGCTGAGAATTCTGCATTATTGCTGGAATGCCATAATGCACAATCATCAGCGTACAGTGAGTATTTAAGATTCCGAGGAGGAGCTGGTAAGATGTCATTGATCATACATAGAAATAGAGTTGGTGACAAGACACTTCCTTGTGGGACCCCGTTTGCCTGGACAAAAATGTCCGAAAAAGTGACATTGTCAGAAAACAATTTGACAGAAAACGTTCTGTCAGAAATGAAATTTTGTATAAAACAAGGCAAGTTTCCACGTAATCCGAAAGCATAAAGTTTTCTGAGTAGGCCATATCGCCATGTCATGTCGTAGGCTTTTTCTATATCTAAAAATACTGAAATCAAAAAATCTTTTTTGGCAATTGCCTCTTGAATATGACTGTCCAGCTTTACTAGTTGATCGAGAGTTTGGCGTCCCTTTCGGAAGCCGCACTGCTCGTCAACTAGCAAATTACTGGAATTTAGAAAATGCAATAGCCTACTGTTAACAATTCGTTCCATGACCTTGCATAAGCAACTTGTCAACGCAATTGGGCGGTAGGAGATGGCAAATCTGGGATTACCCCCTCCTTTCAATATGGGAATGATGTGGGCGAAGTGCCATGAGTTTGGAAAAGTGTGGCTTTTCCAAATTTCATTGTACACTTCTAGCAACTTAATCATGTCATCATGATTAAGATGCTTTATCATCTCATATCGAATCTCATCGGGGCCTGGGGATGTTCCTCTACAGGCTTCTAGGGCTCGGACAAGCTCATCTATTGTTAGATCTTTATTGTAATCAAAATCATCTCCTGTGGCAAAGTGAATTGGTTGCAGCTCAGCCGCTTCCTTGATGGGCAGGAATGCGTGATGGTAGTTTGCTGAGCTGCTTGTATGAGAGAACTGCCTGGCGAGTGCATTAGCAATGTCTCTAGGTGAATCGATGTTATTTCCCTCTTCAATGATGTTATTGATTTTGAAAGATGTTTTTTTCTTATTGATTTTATTGATTGTGGACCAAACCTCTGATATTTTGGTATTGCTATTTATTGTAGAGACAAAGCTCCGCCAGGAGTCTCTTTTTGCTTGTCTTATTACTCTACGAGCCCTAGCTCTTGCTTGTTTGTAGTTGCAAAAGTTCTCATTTGTGATGTTTTTTTGGAAAAGCCTGTAGGCCTTATTGCGTCGGCACAGCGCCCTGCGGCAATCTGGTGTCCACCATGGAACTCTATGCTTAACGCTATCTGTCGAAGTTTTAGGAATGGATAGCAAAGCTGCTTCTATAATCGAATTCTGAATATTGCTTACTTTATCATCAATGGTTTCTCCAACAAGTTCGAGCTTGACGCTCCTTGTGAAGGCGACCCAGTCTGCTTTTTTTACGTTAAATTTTGGCGCTGAAGGCGTTCTCACTGTGTCGCATGAATATTTAATCAAGATAGGAAGATGATCGCTTCCCAACGAGTCGTCAATGGTGTGCCACAGGCACTTGGCTGCTACTGATGATGAGACCAGTGATATGTCTATAAAGCTCAAATTCCCGGTATTATCGTCCACCCGCGTGGGACTACCATCATTCAGAAGGACTAGATCAGACTCGTTAATCAACTTAACTATTTGCTCACCTCTACCATCCACCCGTAGGGAACCCCATAACGTATGATGAGCATTAAAATCACCTAAAATTACTTTATTTTGTGGCAGACGTTCCTGAAGAGCAAAAAGCTCATCATAGATTATCACTTTATCAGGCGGACAGTAAACTGAACATATAGCCAGATACGTGCCATTAATTTTTACTTTGCATGCGACAAACTCCAAAGTAGAATCAATAGTCACTTCTGTAAAAGGGAGGCTTTGGTGGATGTACATGGCGACTCCGCCTCCACCCCTACCCTCACGATCCTTCCGACATAAATGGTAGTTCCTGAGCGATACGACCTCGTCCGAGACGAGGTTTGTCAAATGAGTTTCTTGGAGAACGATAATATCGGGAGCATAGGACGAGGCTAATAATTTAAGGTCATTTACTTTAGATCTAATACTTCGACAGTTCCATTGTATAATGGTTGACGCGATGATTACGTTTTATGGGGTTTGGAAGTGCCTTGTCCACCAGTTTTTATTTTCTTTTTATGGGAGGGAGGCGCCTCCTCTCCCTCGCTTCCCGGGGACCTCTCACGGGATGGTTTGGAGACAGAAGCCTCCATGTCCTGCACCTCCTGGCGAGGGAGACGACTGACAGACTGCGACCTGCTTCTCTCTCGAGAAACCGATCGCGAGCCAGACGAAGTCCTCACAGGAGTAGCCCGGACGGGAAGGTGCGCTCCGGACTGTGATTCGGTATCTTCCTCCTTATGATGTTTTGGCTGGGTTGATGCAGCCATTTGGTCGACCAATTTTGTCAGTTGATATACTTTAATGTTTAGTTCTTTAACGGTTTGTTTAAGTTCAGCAATTTCCTTATCCTTGGCTGCAAGCTGCTGACTGACATCACTTGCACTAGGGGTGTTGCTAGTTACTGCTGCAGCATAGGAAGTATCAGGTTTGTGTGTCAAACTTTCCACTTTCCTCTTAGCTTCAGTATAACTAACTTCATGCTTTCTCATATATGCCAATGTTTCAGTCTCCTTCTTCAGGATGCTGCACTCGGCAGATCCTGAATGATGGGGACCTTCACAGTTAGCACATTTGGAAATTTTGCTAGTACATGTGATGGTGTCATGGGCCTCAGCACATTTACGGCAAGTGAATTTAGAAGAATCTTTGTCAATACATCTTAATGAGGTGTGTCCGAATTTTTGGCATCTATTACAATGCATTGGCTTTTGGACATAAGGTCTTACTTGAACACGTTCATAACCGACATTGACATATTCTGGGATTTTATTCAAAGCAAAGGTCAAAAAACACAGTCCAGTTTTCGTTCGTACATTCCCGTCCTTCTTGGTCATACAATGAACGTCCACTACGTCTTGGTCCTTCATGCTCTCAAGAATTTCACTTTCTTCCATCGTCCTCAAATCCCTGTGAAAGATTACTCCCTTACAGGTATTTGGGCCAATAGGAATAGTTACTTTAACTCGAAGATCATGAATTTGCGTCAGCTTAAGTAAATCCTTAATCTGGGAGTTGTATTGTACTTTTACAAGGAGGCTTCCATCTCGCAATTTTTTGACAAAATCAAAATCGCCGTCCACTTGACCATCAAGGACCTTTTTGATGATAAAGGGGTTTACGTTCATAAGCGACTGATTTTCGTTCACGCATTTTACATTCGCGAACCTTGCATTCTGGGTGGGGATTTTGAAAATTGGTCGTCTCGTCTTGTCATTAGTGGGGGTGCCATTGTTCGTTGTCAGAGAGTGGTCATGAGTCGCCCCCCCTCCTTGAGGAGGAGAAGGGGTAGCCGGGGAGTCATTCATTCTGGGTATCGGACCAGGTCCGACCCCTCTGCTCAAAGTCGTAGTCCTGAAGGGACAAAAACCTCTTCACTGTTGTTATCAACCTAACTGCAATAGCTAAGAGAGTAGATCAGTATTTCGTCCTCTACCCCCTCAGTGGAAGCCTGGTTGCGTTCTCCAGTACCACAGAGGGATCGAGTTATGTGTGGGACACTTCCTTACCGCCGAACTTGCCTAGGCGAAGGACGGTAATTCAATGCCCACCCCCCAAGCGAATACGGGAGTTCCGAGGAACTCCGGTAGGCTCAGGAAAGTCACATTATAAAGGAAAAGACTTCAGGACCAAAGAAAAAGTGCGCCCAAATGACGCCCCAGACTACTGGGCCTCCCTACCCAGGGGTCAAAGCCACAAGGGCTACCCTGGTGTAGAAGAGAGCTGCGGGTCTGGGGTGGGGTGCTGACTACTACTACTGTAGCCTCGTGTCACCTGCAAAGCAAGAGCACTGAGGGTGCTGGCAAAGCACAACAAATGTTCTGCAATTACAGGATTTTACTTTATAGCTATTTACGTTAAGAGAACTCAGAAACAATAATGTCTAGCGAGACGAGAGGCCCCGGGTTCCAGGGTAGCTCAAGTGGCACAAGACTTTTTGCTTATTGCTTCTGCGTTTTAACAAGGTGTTGTCTCATCAAAATCTGAAAACGGACCATCGATTTTTTTTTTTTTTTTTTTTGTTGGATTTCTTGGCTATCAACCAGCGGCACATGGCCAAGGTCATTAAGCCAATGGATCCTATTCATTCTATCAATCTATATAAGGTCATAAAGTTTTGTCTCCCTTAGAAAAGCAATTACTTTATTTATTATTTTTTCATCATCTGCTAAAAGGTTTGATGTTGTAAATTCTATGTTTTTGATTTGGAAGTAATTTTTGAGTGGTATTCTATTGTTGTTGTATTTATGGCAAGTTGTTAATATATGGTCTATTGTAAGGTTGATGTTGCAGTCGGGGCATTGTGGAGGGAAGGTCTTCTCAATGTAGGGAGTGAGGTGGGTTAATCTTGTTGCGTTGACCCTAAGGCGGGCCAACACCACCTCCTCCCTTCGTTCTCTTCGGTATGATGTAAACCACGGTTCTATTGTGGTTTTGTGTTTGTGGTTTATTTGGAGGTTGGTCCACTCACTTTGCCACAGGAGATGTATTTTTGCTTTTATAAGAGACACAAAACACCTGAGATCTGTACGAATTATGGTAATGTCCAAATCGTCAGTTGACCCGGCTAATTTGTCAGCCTGTTCATTGCCATGGATGCCAGAGTGGCCTGGTACCCATATTAGCTTGATTGATTTATTGGCACCGTGTAACTTACAAATGATATTACCCAGCAATTCATTTTTAGTGGTTTCTAAGGATTTAATAGCTTTAAGTGAACTTAATGAATCTGAAAAAATGACTATTCTATCGTGGGTCGTCGATAGAGCAAAATCAATAGCTTTGTCAATGGCAAAAAGTTCAGCAAGAAAAATCGATGTATGATTCGGCAGTCTAAACTTTAGTTTACATTCAGTCGACCATACACCCGCACCCACACCCTCATTTGTCTTGGAGCCGTCGGTATATATATGAAAAAAGGATAAATGCTTAATAAGGATCTCTCTAAACCGCTGGCGTACCTCACCCTCCGGCGCCATGGCCTTAGCTGATGGAAGCCAAGCTTCCATGATGGAAAAATTGGGTGTTTCCCATGGCGCTATGTTTGACTGAACCAGGGTATCAATAGTAGAGAGATCTATACCGACTTTCTCGACGAGGTCGTGGAGTCTCGTGGCAAAGGGCCTAATGCCTCCATTGCCATTGGGATGGCTCGGGTATCGAGCCACCTTAGCGGCATAGGTCAGGGCTAATTGGCCGCGTCTGAGTCGGAGGGGAGGTACTCCTGACTCCACCTCAAGACGCTCGATCCGAGTGCACTTCAGGGCTCCAAGACACACACGTAAACAGGCATTCTGCACAGCATCCAATCCTTTCAAACTTGTTTTCGATGCCGAATCATACACGATTGACCCATAATCTACTTTAGACCTAACCAGGGCTTTATATATCATTAGCAAAGACTTCCTATCAGCTCCCCATTTATTACCAGCAATGCACTTTAATAAATTTAGTGCTTTTTGACATTTATTCTTTAACTGACCAATGTGGTCTTTCCAATTAAGTCTACAATCAAAGAGTAGACCAAGAAATCTAGCAGAATTTTGAATGGGTATTGGGTGGTTATCTAAAGTTAGTCTGATATTTGGTATCTTTCTATGTGAAAAAATTACCCCAATACTCTTTCTAATGGAAAACTTAAAACCCCACTGGAGGCCCCAGTTATGAATCATATCCAATGCGAGTTGGATACGATTTGCCGAGAACTCTGCATTGTTGCTGGAATGCCACAATGCACAATCATCGGCGTACAGTGAGTATTTAAGATTTCGAGGGGGAGCTGGTAGGATGTCATTAATCATACATAGAAATAATGTTGGCGACAAGACACTTCCTTGTGGGACCCCGTTTGCCTGGACAAAAATGTCCGAAAAAGTGACATTGTCGGCAAAAAGTTTGACAGAGAACGTTCTGTCAGATATGAAATTTTGAATAAAACAAGGCAAGTTTCCACGTAATCCGAAAGCATAAAGTTTTCTGAGTAGGCCATATCGCCATGTCATGTCGTAGGCTTTTTCTATATCTAAAAATACTGAGATCAAAAAATCTTTTTTGGCAATTGCCTCTTGAATATGACTGTCCAGCTTTACTAGTTGATCGAGAGTTTGGCGTCCCTTTCGGAAGCCGCACTGCTCGTCAACTAGTAAATTACTGCTATTTAAAAAATGCAATAGCCTACTGTTAACAATTCGTTCCATGACCTTGCATAAGCAACTTGTCAACGCAATTGGTCGGTAGGAGATGGCAGTTCTGGGATTACCCCCTCCTTTCAATACAGGAATGATGTGGGCGAAGTGCCATGAATTTGGAAAAGTGTGGCTTTTCCAAATTTCATTGTACACTTCTAGCAACTTAATCATGTCATCATGATTAAGATGCTTCATCATCTCATATCGAATCTCATCGGGGCCCGGGGATGTTCCTCTACAGGCTTCTAGGGCTCGGACAAGCTCATTCATTGTTAGGTCTTTATTATAATCAAAGTCATCTCCTGTGGCAAAGTGAATAGGCTGCAGCTCAGCGGCTTCCTTGGTGGGCAGGAAAGCAGGATGGTAGTTTGCTGAGCTGCTTGTATAAGAGAACTGCCTGGCGAGTACATTAGCAATGTCTTTTGGTGAATCGAAATTTGTTCCCTCGTGGATGATGTTTTTAATTTTGCAGGATGTTTTGTTTTTATTAATTTTTTTGACAGTGGACCAAACCTCTGATATTTTTGTATTACTATTGATTGTAGAGACAAAGCTACGCCAGGAGTCTCTTTTAGCTTGTCTAATTACTCTACGAGCCCTAGCTCTTGCTAGTTTGTAGTTGCAAAAGTTCTCATTATTGATGTTATTTTTGAAAAGCCTGTAGGCCTTATTGCGTCGGCACAGCGCCCTGCGGCAATCTGGTGTCCACCATGGAACTCTATGCTTAACGCTATCTGTCGAAGTTTTAGGAATGGATAGCAAAGCTGCTTCTAAAATCGAATTCTGAATATTGTTTACTTTATCATCAATGGTTTCTCCAACAAGTTCGAGCTTGACGCTCCTTGTGAAGGCGACCCAGTCTGCTCTTTTTATGTTAAATTTAGGCGCTGAAGGCGTTCTTGCTGTGTCGCATGAATATTTAATCAAAATAGGAAGATGATCGCTTCCCAACGAGTCGTCAATGGTGTGCCACAGGCACTTGGCTGCTACTGATGATGAGACCAGTGATATGTCTATAAAGCTCAAATTCCCGGTATTATCGTCTACCCGTGTTGGGCTACCATCGTTCAGAAGGACTAAATCAGAGTCGTTAATCAGCTTAACTACTTGCTCACCTCTACCATCCGCCCGCAGGGAACCCCATAATGTATGATGAGCATTAAAATCACCTAAAATTACTTTATTTTGTGGCAGACTATCCTGAAGAGCAAAGAGCTCATCATAAATTACCACTTTATCAGGGGGACAATAAACCGAACATGTAGCCAGATACGTGTTATTGATTTTTACTTTGCATGCGACAACCTCCAAAGTAGAATCAATAATCACTTCTGTAAAAGGGAGGCTTTGGTGGATGTACATGGCGACTCCGCCTCCACCCCTACCCTCACGATCCTTCCGACACAAATGGTAGTTTCTGAGTGATACGACCTCGTCGCAGACGAGGTTGTTTAAGTGTGTTTCTTGTAAGACTATAATATCGGGAGCATAGGACGAGGCTAATAATCTGAGGTCGTTTACTTTAGATCTAATACTTCGACAGTTCCATTGTATAATGGTTAACGCGATGATTACGTTTTATGGGGTTTGGAAGTGCCTTGTCCGCCAGTTTTAATTTTCTTTTTCTGGGAGGGAGGTTCGTCCTCCTCTCCCTCGCTACCCAGGGGCCTCCCATGGGTATTTTTGGAGATAGTAGCCTCCATGTCCTGCGTCTCGCTGCCAGGGAGACGCCCGGTGGAGGATGATCTGCTTCGAGAAGCAGACCAAACACCAGACGAAGTCCTAGCAGGAGCCGCCTGGACGAGAAGGTGCGATCCAGACTGTGTTTTGGTATCATCCTCCTTATGATGCTGCTGCTTTTGCTGGGTTGATTCAGCAATTTGTTGAATTGTATCTTTCAATTCTTTGATTTGACTCATTAATTCCTTGACCGTTTCCTTTAATTCAGCAATTTCTTTATCCTTAGCTGCAAGTTCCTGACTGATGCCGTTTGCACTGGAAGAGTTGTTAGTTGCTGCTGAAGCGTAGGAAGTATTGGGTTTGCTGGTCAAACCTTCAACTTTCCTCTTGGCTTCACGGTAACTAACATCATGTCCTCTCATGTATGCTAATATTTCAGTCTCCTTCTTCAAGCTGCTGCACTCGGCAGAGCCAGATTGATGGGGACCTCCACAGTTAGCACACTTGAGCGTATTCTCAGTACATATAGCAGTGTCATGATTTCCAGCACATTTACCACAAGTAAATTTATTGGTATCTTTGTCATTGCATCGTAATGAGGTGTGTCCAAATTTTTGGCATCTATTACAGCGCATAGGTTTTTGAATGTAAGGTCGCACTTGGACACGTTCATATCCAACCGTGACATACTCAGGAATTTTACTTGAAGCAAAGGTCAAAAAACACAATCCGGTTTTTGTTCGCACATTCCCGTCTTTCTTGGTCATGCAGTTCACGTCCACTACGCTTTGGTCCTTCATATTTTCCAGAATTTCACTCTCCTCCATTGTCCTCAAATCCCTGCTAAAGATTACTCCCTTGCAGGTATTGGGGCCAATGGGGATAGTTACGTTAACCTTCAAATCATGAATCTGCGTCAGTTTAAGCAAGTCCTTAATCTGGGAGTTGAATTGCACTTTTACAAGGAGGCTACCATCTCGCAATTTCTTGACAAAATCAAAATCGCCGTCCACTTGACCATCAAGGACCTTCTTGATGATGAAGGGGCTCACATTCAAAAGCGATTGATTTTCATTCACGCATTTGACAGTCAGATACCTTGCATTCTGTGGAGGGATGGAAAAGAATCGTCGTTCACGTTTGTCAGCAGTAGGGGTTCCGTTGTTCAAGGTCGTATTGGTCGTAGGCGAGTCATGGGTCGTCCCCCCTCCTTGAGGAGGAGGAGGGTTGTTAGCCGCGGGATCAATCATGCTGGGTATCGGACCGAGTCCGACCCCTGGGCCCGTGCCCGTTGTCCTGAAGGGACCAGTTAACCCTTAACTATTGTTAATCAACCTAACAGCAATAGCTAAGAGAAGAGTGTGGCAGTTTCCGTCCTCTACCCCCCCAGTGGAAGCCTGGTTGCGTTCTCCAGTACCAAAGAGGGATCGAGTTATGTGGAAGACACCTCCTTACCGCCGAACTTGCCTAGTGCGAAGGGCGGTAATTCGATGCCCACCCCCCAAGCGAATACGGGAGCCCACAAGGGTACTCCGGTAGGCTCAGGGAAGTCACATGAAGAGAGGAAGAGAATTCAGAATAAAGAAAAAGTGCGCCCAAAGGACGCCCCAGACTACTGGGCCTCCCTACCCAGGGGTCAAAGCCCGTAAGGGCTACCCTGGTGTAGAAGAGAGCTGCGGGTCTGAGGTGGGGTGCTGACTACGCCTACTGTAGTCTCGTGTGACCTGCAAAATCAATGCACTGAAGGTGCAGGCAAAGCACAAAATGCTGAAAAAATCAGATTTACTCTACGTAAATTACGTTAAGAAACTCAGAAGCAATAGCGCCGAGCGAGACGAGAGGCCCCGGACACCAGGGTAGCTCCTGTGGCACAAGGCTTGGGTCTATTGCTGCTGCGTCTGAAAAGAGAGAGGTCCGAGCTGGTCAAAGTCTCGTACCGACCATCGATATCCATAGCACTAGTAAAAAACACGTTTTTCCCGCCAATTCAAATCACGTATGGTCACAAGGTCTACTAATCGACTCCTTTGTGGCTAAGCACTAGCAGAGCCATCTATGAGCAGACATTTCACAAAAAATATAGAAAATGGGCACAGCATTTTCCCCATTTTTTGTTCATTTTCCCCGACGGCATTGGGTTAATATTCAACATAATTTTCTGAATATATTCTTTATTTGCTCTTAAGCTGCTAAGATTAAAATAATACGAGAATGAAATGAAGGAGGAAAGGAAGGAGAGAAAGAAACAAGAAGATGGAAAAAAAAGATAGGAGAACAAGTAAAAAAATAAATAAATGAAGATAGAGATGAGGAAGAAGAAGAGCGAAAAAAGTGATAATTTTAAATAGGACAAAGAATAGGAAAAGGAGGAAGAAAAAACTAAGATTATTACACATATGCGTAAGCCCGATTAGGGAATCTATATTTTTTAATTAATGTACTGTACAGTATGTGCGCGCGTATATGTGTAAATTAATAAAAGGTATGATACGAAACCGATTTGCTGAATTCTCATCTTTGCAAACTTCTTTTTCATACATCAGAAGCTCAGAAAAAAAAAAAATATATATATATATATATATAACGGCAAAAGGAAAATATATGTGATTATTTATGTATCGACGTTTTATCGTCATAATTATCATCATTTTCGTTATAATTATAATCAGCAACAACATTATATTCATTATCATCATCATTAACATTATCACTGTCATCGCTATCGTATTGCAATGTTATTATGATTGCTTTAGTTTTTCTTTCTCTATCCTTACAATCATCATTATTCTTCTTCTACTTGTTCTTATTCCCTGTTACATATCAAATGAAAATTATTTGTACTCTCCGTTCACTAATAAGCAACAATAAGAGAAAAGTCTGAAGTTGGAAAACAAAAAAAAAATGCAGGAAGATAAGTAAATATGTACCTAAATTCCGCATGGTTAGTATTATTTTACATCTTATAACCTCCATCATCAACATTATGTATAAGAATATTATGATTCTTACGTTATGAATGTGATATGTTGCAAGTCCGTACCAGAATGCACTGTGATAAAGGTGAAAATCCTTAGATATCTTAATCAAATGCACACATAAGAAGAAAGAACGGGAAAAAAATTAACTTGTACTTAAACATCAACATATTTCCTTACATTCGAATAAAAAAACTTAGGCCACTGAGGGGGAAGCAGGATTTTAGGGCGAATATTGCAGCACCGATGAGCAGCTCACTTGGTGGCAATAGTGCGACATACACGCGCCAACATTATAAATAGATAAATATATATACATACATATATATATGTATATTTATGAATATATATATATACATACATATATATATGTATATTTATGAATATATATATATACATACATATATATATGTATATTTATGAATATATATATATATACATACATATATGAATATATATATATGAATATATATATATATTTATATATATTTATACATATATACATAAATACATATATATATATATATATATATATATATATATATACACAATATAGCGACATACACGCGCGATCAAAACATAAATAGATAAATAAATATATATATATGAATATATATATATATATATATATATTCATATACACATACATATATATTTGTATATACATGAATATATATATTCATATATATATTCATATATATATATATATACATATATATATGCTTATATATTCATATATATATATATATATATATATACATATATATATATGTATGTATATATATACATATACATATATATATATATATATATATATATATATATATGTATATATAAATATCTTCAGTCGACCTGTATCCATGGCATGTCATCGACCAAACCATCAGCTTGGACGGTAATTGCTTGCTGACAGTCTTGGTAGGCTTTCTTTTGTCAATCCAGCATTATTTATACATTTCAAGGGCACATACCCGTTAATGAAAATTATAATTTAAGTATCAAAGAAAGTATCTGGAATGGTCGCATTTAAGTAGCATACATTGGATTTTTTTAGATGTAGAATTTAGAAGCCAACATGAACATTTTCATATATTTATCATTCCGCAGTTAAATTTATTAAAAAGGAGCGAAATTAACCTTTTCTAGTCCTCGGAAGTCCTACACTTGTGAGCCTTTGCCCAAGCCAGTCGTTTTTTTCTCATTGTCTCAGTTAGTCTTGGCACCTTAGCTGGCCTGCAAACACGATATCCCGTCTTTAAAATCTTTCTGGCAGTAGACTACTCATACCCAATACCGTAATTCTTCCATTCAATTGTCAGTTGTTCTGGTGACTCTGAACGACCCCTTTTAACCGTACTCGCAAGGAGTTCGTCTTATCTGAGGGAGGAAACTTCCTTCCGCACCTTCCTCTTCATTTTGGCTCATATTTTTTTTCTAGATTCTCAAGATTCATTTTCTCTTTTGAGAAACACCAAACTTCTTAAAAGAAATAAATTTTAAGTGCAGAAAGATCTATCTGACGCAGGGCCTTGCCGTAGCAATCTCATGTGGCTTCAGCATGGTCTGTTAATTTGGCACTATATGAAATATTTGTACACTATGAAGGCAGCAGATGCATTTGG
>NC_061851.1:21976547-21979047 GCF_019202785.1 Penaeus chinensis | reverse complement strand
TGTGCAGAAATCTCTATGAGAGATAAGTCCATGCTAAATAAAAGAGACCTCATCTAATAAGTAGTAATGACGGATTAGTGCATGTGACCTGAGAGAAACAATATCATTGATTGTTAACATAAGATCCCATCACGTGCTATTTCACACAATTGTTGCATCAATACTGAACTTGAAAATAATTAATTGTAATGAAGATAACGTAGACCTATGTCACAATCACTGATCTTAGTGACTAAATCATAAGTGGTAATATTTTTTTTTTCTTTTTTTATATTTGTATCCACAATTCAGATATTACTAAGAAAATAAAATTTCACATAATTTTATTATAACAAGTAGGCAGCATAAACACAGTACCGTTTTCCATTGATATCTTAACTTGGCAAGTGTTCCCTTTAGGAAAGATAATATAGTACATAATCTTACATCCTTGCTAGGTAGGCAAATTATAGTTATATCATTTCAGTATTATAGTATCACACACACATCCGTAAATATATATTGACATATACATACACATTTACATATATGTCACACGCTGGCACACACATGCAGACACGTGTGCACCCACACCCACACACCCACACCCACACATACACACACTGTATATTTCCTATAGGGATCTAAAATCCAAAAGGTCTCAGTTTCCACAAATTAAAGTACAGTTAGCAATCATGCAGATATTGTAAATATTTAGACTTATTGTGGCATTCAGCACTAAAGAGACATAAATGAAATGAAGTGACATAAATAACCTTTTAAAAAAATACTTAGACTGAATAGTCATCAAACACAAAGAACATTACACAAAAGTAAAGTATTTCTTTAACTTAGCATTTGCTAAATTATGTAATATAAGTGAATATGCAATATGAAAATAATATAAGTACTAAATATACATGTATAAGACCATAGACACTCATAGTTACAATCACATCCACAACAGAGACAGAGAGAGAGAGAGTGAGAGAGAGAGAGAGAGAGAGAGAGAGAGAGAGAGAGAGAGAGAGAGAGAGAGAGAGAGAGAGAGAGAGAGAGAGAGAGAGAGAGAGAGAGAGAATATCCTATATATTGCCTACCTCCCAAGCAGTACAAGATGATTATATTTGTAAGGATCTTTATATCCTTAAATTCCTTTATCTTTCCCGAAGTATCTAAACCCACAGTGAGTGTACATCCATCATTTTCTGTCACATAGAAGTACCCTGATGCCAGGGTTACTTACAGTGTAAACATCACCATCCATTAATGTATGACTAGTAAAAATTCAGTTAAATAAATGACATCCAGTTTCCTGCTTACAAGTACCTCATTGTTTCCTAAGGTTGTTATTCACAAGAATTCATAGGCTACAGGTTGATGATATAATTTGGCACAAGAGTTTTTGCCATCATTAACTATGCTGCTGTGATAGAGCGCTGACATTGCTGTCACTTTACAGAGAAACCTATATTGAGGAAGTAACCACATGTGTTGGAATGTCCCACTGTTTTTAGCAAGAGGACAAGTTCTATATATTTTTTTTACCTGACAGTTTTTCTTTTTATTTCCATACAGGATTAAATTACCCTTAACAAGAATAATAATACCCAAGCTTGGAAATAATAGAACCAGAGATGATAAAAAGACATTTTCACCCCATACATCACCCTTATAAGGGACTTGGTGCTTTGCTATCACATGCAATGAAACTGCAAATCAAAAGAATCTCTGGCCGAGGCAGAAACTTCGTTGTTGGAAAGAGGAAATTGAATTATCACTAAGCACTCATGTATCATATCACATAGTCTGTCATTTACTAAGGCAGGCATTACCAGGGTTAATGAATGCAATGGCAGTTTGTTTTGAAGAGTCTGATAATTGTAATAAATAAGGATAAATAAAGACTAAGAGTAAGTTGTAATTTAGCATGAAATAAATGCAAAGTTTCAAATTTGCACATTCATACTAGACAGCAAGAATTCTTGCAAAAAACATTAAGCTAGGATAAAATGCAAGTATTTAATCAATCTGTGTATAATCAAGAATTATGACAGAGTTAGAAAATATCATCGTTTCTATTAACTTTTGACAGATCATTTATCTGCAGGATATCTGGCACTTCTTTAGGGAATCATGTAACCCACATTGAACCTCCACCAGGTCTTCAAGCCGAGTCCCACACAGCTCACATCTTCTAAGTTCACAATGCAAACAAGTGGAAGTACGTTGCAGCAGCACATTTATGGTCACTTGTATTTTGAAGGACCTGCTTGGAATTAAAATTGTGTGGTACATCATATACATATAGATATCTTATTTTTGAGGTCTAATACAGGTCTGCCTCTACTGTCAGCTTGAAGAGCAAGAGCTCAGGCTTATTCATCAAGATAAGCATAGAGATATGTATAATAAGTCCAGACAGATCCCTCAAAGTTAGCCATTTCTTATGAGTACAGGTAGGATACCTCCATTAAAGAGTACCCTAATACATGTCTCTTTATATCTGCTAAAATAGATT
>NC_061851.1:21944047-21946547 GCF_019202785.1 Penaeus chinensis | reverse complement strand
AGAGAATATATATAAAAGGTACAGTGAGCGTACAATTGGGCTTTATGATAATGAGACTGGAAAAAAAAATAGCGTAGGGATGGATGGATGGATGGATGGATGGATGGATGGATGGATGGATGGATGGATGGATGGATGGATGGATGGATGGATGGATGGATGGATGGATGGATAGATAGATAGATAGATAGATAGATAGATAGATAGATGGATGGATGGATGGAGGGAAGGAGGGAAGGAGGGAAGGAGAGAAGGAGGGAAGGAGGGAAGGAAGGAGGGAAGGAGGGAAGGAAGGAATGAAGGAATGAAGGAATGAATGAAGGAAGGAAGGAAGGAGGAAGGAGGGAAGGAGGGAAGGAGGGAAGGAGGGAAGGATGGAAGGAGGGAAGGAGGGAAGGAAGGAGGGAAGGAAGGAAAGAAGGAAGGAAGGAGGGAAGGAAAGACGGACAGTTAGTCAAGTATGGATAAAACAATTAATGAATTCAGTGTCAATAAGTTATCCGGCTCGGCCCCATTCCTCCATCCAGTCGCTCACTCAAGATGTTTATTATTTACCCATCAATTCATTCATCCAACCCCTCGTACGTCTTTCTTAGGCTTCGGTTTCCCCACTCGTCCTTGATGCGTTTACAGCATATATATTTTCATAATAATTAACAACGAACTAAACATTCAACTGTTAATCTCAACATTCAACACCATACATCTACCATCACCATCATACTTCGTCACCACAGTACGCATGGCACCATCACTACACATGAACCTCACAAGTCCCCCTATACCATTCTCATACAGTCATGAATAGTACCGCCATGCAGTCACACTATTCGTTATGAGCATCAGAAATTGATCGCACTCCCCATCACCGTTCTCATTCCCTTTCTCAGAGAGAAAAAAAGAGAGAGAGAAAGAAAGAAAGAAAGAAAGAAAGAAAGAAAGAAAGAAAGAAAGAAAGAAAGAGAAAGAGAGAAAGAGAGAGAGAGAGAGAGACAGAGAGAGAGAGAGAGAGAGAGAGAGACGAACTGACAGACAGGGAAACGCCACATCCACGCATACCTCCCTCGGCGCGTTATCCAAGCACCCTGAATGGCAGCTGATTTGGTCGAAGAAATTATCCTTTTTTGTGGGACGAATGCCATCCCTGCTTTCAGCTTCGCATGCGAGGAACTGCGTGCATGCTAAAGGGGGTGGGGGGGGGGGGGTCGTGGCGAGGTTATGGGGGGCGGAGGAATAAGAGAGAAGGGTGCGTAGGTGAGTAGGTGGGGCTAATAGTTGGGGAGAGGTAGAGGTGGGTGTTAGCGTTGGAGGGAGGGGAAGGGGGGGATGAGGGCTAGGGAGGGTGAGAGGGGGCGTCGGGAGGTGGGGTGAGAGTGTGGAGGTAATGAGTGGGGGGAAGGGGGGCGACTCACGGGATCTGGGGGCTGGATAGGGGGGTGGGGGTGAGACTTATAGGGCGGGGGGCACGAATCGTTTTTAAACCATTATTTTGCAAAGCTGGATCTGACGGGGTGGGTGGGGGTGGCACAGGACGGATAATGACATGAATAATGAATGAGAAATCAATGTGTATTTAATATAAATACCATGCAAAACTAGACAGACAGACAAATATCCAGATAGACAGATAAATAAAACGACTGGCTAACAGAGGAAAAATAAGGATCAGAGGACAAGCAGAAATAAATCAAATTAACAATAAACACAAATACTGGATAACATTTGCTGCGAACTGAATAAACCAAATATATATAGATGGGGAAAAAAAAATTAAAAGTCTCACCATCCTCAACTGAACTAAACAATTACACAGCTTATCTTTCGCCGCATTCTGGAAATCTGTCTCGATAAAGGAAGGGAAAAGAGCGGCTTTCTCTCTCCTCCCATTCGTCGCGGTGTCGTCCATCTTCTTTCTTCTTCCTTCCTTCCTTATCCTTACCCTTATTTTCTCAATTTTCTTCATTTTTTTCTTCCTTCCCATTCCTCTTTTCCCTTCGCTTTCGCTTCCCCTTTCGCTTTTTCTTTCTCTTTCCCCCTCCTTCTCTCTTCCATTTCCATTGCCTTTTCCATTTCCATTCTATTTTCTTTCCCCCTTTCCTTCCATTTCCCATTCCCTTTCTATTTCCATTTCCCCTTTCATTTACCCTTTTCCCTCTCCTCTTCCCCTTCTTCTTCCCCATCGCCTCCTCCACTTTCCTCTCCTTTCCCTTTCCCTCCCTCCCCTTGCCTCAATGGGGAAGGGAAGGGAGAGAGACATACGCCAATGCCCCTCCTCTCCTCCTCTTCCCTTCCCGTAATCATCTTCACAGGAGGAGGGGCGGAGTTTGGGAATGGGGGGGGGGGAGAAGATGGGAAGAGGGGAGGGGGAGATAAGGAGAGAAGGGGGGATAGTCGTGACGTCATAGACTCTCAGTTACATGTGGCCTTTACGAAATCATTCACTTGTAAAACGGTGTGTGGCGGCCGTACTGTATACACGTGGGATAATGAAGTCAAGAGG
>NC_061851.1:21932897-21943947 GCF_019202785.1 Penaeus chinensis | reverse complement strand
AACAATCGTCTGATTTTAATCCTCCTTTATTATACCTTTTAACGCATTTCTACAACAAACCTCAAGCCCCTACTTGAGAAAGTGCATCACACTGACAGCGAGAAACTTTTTCAGTCAAAACTCGATCTACCATAATCTACTTTTAACTCCGCCATCGAGTGAAGATCTGTAGAACCCACGTATTTCACATATCTTGGGACATTCTTTTCCTTTTTTCTCTATTTCTTCTCGTATATTTCTTTCTTGTCTTCATCCCGTCGTTTTTTTTTTTTTTTTTTCTCCTATTACTATATTTATCTTGTGACATCATATGCAAAATATTGTCATTCACTTCCAAGATACCATTAGGCCTATTATCTATAAACAGCACTGTATACCAAAGATAATCTTAATCATCAGTTACTTAGAGTATAAAAAGCCGATCTCCAGAGTTACAAAGAACGGGGTTAGTTAAAATTTCTTTGTTCAGTGTGAATGGGTTAAGCTATGTCCTGACATGGAATTATCGTTATCATTATCGGTTTTCTGTCCATCTGCCTGTTTGTCTGTCTTAATGCATACAACTTTCTGTCTTTGCCTCTGTCTCTATCTCTATTTTCGTCTATATATCTATCTCTGCAACTATCTCTATCTCTACTTCTATCTCTATCTCTCTGTTCTTCGCCCACTCTCATTCCCCCTTCTCCCTCTCTCGCCCCACGACAAGGACACACACACACGCACACACACAGTCAAGCGCACGAGCACATTCTTCCCATCCCTTTCTCCTCCTCGGAACAGATGTGCCGTTGTCTCACTAAAAATAGCATCGATTCCAATTCACAGCCCTTAATAAAAACGGGAGTGGAAGCAACAGTCTGTAATCCCCATAGTCGTCGGCGTTGCTATGCGAACGCCCTGTTTTCACTGCAAACACTGCGGTTCGACTCCGTGCTTATAAGAACGGCGTTTCGTCTGCGACACGCGAGATGCACCCGGGCGGGTCTTTGTTGTGGTTTCAGACAAATATGCGTTTGAGGATGAATAAATAAACATGGAATGGGAGAACTGAGGAGTTGAGAGAGTTAAAAAAGAGAAGAGAGGAGAGTTGATAAAAAAAGTACTTTCCAGAGATGCTGAAAACCGAGAGAGAATATGAGAATAGATAAAGACAAAAAAAAAACAAATCATTTCTACTAACGTTTAAAAGAAAGTGCAAGTAGAACAAAGGAAAATGAGGGATTGGGAAAAGCGAAAATATGTTAAAATCAGCATAGATCTTTTCGAATCTATGCTGAGGAGGAGGAGGAGGAGGAGGAGGAGGAGAAGAAATGTAATTACTTCACACAATCGCAATAGTCTCTGTTATCAACATTCAATTAACTTAAAAAATGCCAATTCCAAGACTTCACGCAGGGGCGTCATAGCGTGGGCGTCTGTATATGCCTGTCAATGCGTGGGAGTCATAGCGTGGGCGGCTTTACGTGGGTGTGCATGCGCGGGTGTTTGTGCTTGGGCGGTCTACCATTCCTTTCCTCATGATCTTGACACCAACAACCGTGCTACGAGTGGGTGCCTGGGCGAATGGGTGGTGCGCGTGTGTGCATGTGTAATTAAAAGGGAAAAATAAAGACAAAAAGAAAAGGAAAAAAAACTATTCATAAAGCATACGCACACACACGCGTACACTATTATATATACACATTCTGTCTCCCCTCCCCCTTCCCCCTTCCCTTTCGACCTGCCATCTCATTCCCTCCTTCGACCTTCCCCTCTCCCTTTTCCATCTCCCCCACCTCCCGATCTTCCATCTCCCCCATCTCCACCCCTTTCCCTTCGACCTCTTCCTACTCTTCCCCTCCCTTTCTTCCCTCTCCCTCCTCCTCTTCCCTCTCCCTCCCCTTCGACCTCCCCGTCCTCTTCCCCTCCCCCTCTTCCCTCTCCCTCCCCTTCGACCTCCTCCCTCCCCTTCGACCTCCCCCTCCTCTTCCCCTCCCCCTCTTCCCTCTCCCTCCCCTTCGACCTCCCCCTCCTCTTCCCCTCCCCCCTCTTCCCTCTCCCTCCCTCCCTTCGACCTCCCCCCTCCTCTTCCCCTCCCCCCTCTTCCCTCTCCCTCCCCCTACTCTTCCCTCTCCCTCCCCTTTGACCTCCTTTCTCCCCTTCGACCTCCCCCTCCTCTTCCCTCTCCCTCCCCATCTTCCCTCCCCCTCCCCCTCTTCCCTCTCCCTCCTCTTCCCCTCCCCTTCTTCCCTCTCCCTCCCCTTCGACCTCCCCCCTCCCCTCACCGCGAGACAGAAGCACCATTAAAGCGAAACGTGAAAGGCGTAATTCACCGCCGCTCAAATAAGGAAATACTAGGGCCTTTCCGATCGCGCATCCGAAACGGCCGCATAAACCCCCGTCTTTCATCCGTAAAAGCCGTTTCGTTGTCATGATGCTCCGAGCCTCTTCGTTTTCCCGCGCGGATATGAATTTCCGCTTTATCGTAATATTGGCGTCATTTCAGCTGCTAATCTTCAGTGTTAATCATGCGCCTTCACTAATAATCGTCATAATTGGTGAGTTACGCTATCAGGTTCGCTTGCAGTCTAATCACTACGAACTAAGAACAATTTCATCTCAATTATCAACCCTCATATATTTCAGTTATCAACAATGCTTCTTTTACGTCCCTGTCAATGGCTCTATCATCATTCGCAATCGTTGCTGATCTTTGATCTTACTGGCCAGGACTATCCGAAACCAAATATAAAAAAGCTCTAATTTCATAACGAATCAATTCTCTATTTCTAATCTGAAACTGACCAATATGCTTCTAACATTACTAACTCTAATGACTTAAATAAATAGCCAATCAGGAGCCGGTTAGCCAAAATGATTAATCGACAAAAACAACATTTATAAATATAAGCCAATCAGCTGTCAGTGTTTACAAACACATTTTTCCCAATATATGAAAATGATATTTTATCACAGGCTTACCTTTCTATATATAGGGTAGTTGTTTTTTTTTATGAGATTTTAATTAGAAAATTACGGTTTCCAAATAAAAATGTGAGTAATAAAGTTCGGGTGAAGCGCGAAAGTTGCATCACATGACTTATTTATTTATAACAACAAAACAACAACAAAAATAATAATAATGATGATGATATCATGTTTAGAATTATCAATTCAGAACACATTGTATCGCTTATAACTCAGTAATCATATGATGACGACATACGTATACAATATATTATATATATATATATATATATATATATATATATATATATATATTACACACATGTGCATATGTATCATATACATATAATATATAATATATATATATATATAATATATATTACACATACATATATACAAACACAACGACAAACACACACACACACACACACACACACACACACACACACACACACACACACACACAGATATATATATATATAAATATATATATATATATATATATATATTATGTATATGGATATGTATGTATATGTGTGTGTGTGTGTGTGTGTGTGTGTGTGTGTGTGTGTGTGTGTGTGTGTGTGTGTGTGTGTGTGTGTGTGTGTGTGTGTGTGTGTATTCATATATATATATATATATATATATATATATATATATATATATATATATATATATGCATATATATATATATATGCATATATATATATATGTATATATATACATATATATATAAAAATATATATGTATATATACATATATATATATATATATGTGTGTGTGTGTGTGTGTGTGTGTGTGTGTGTGTGTGTGTGTGTGTGTGTGTGTGTGTGTGTGTGTGTGTGTATGTGTATATATGGATGTGTATGTATGCGTGTGTAGGTATATGTATGTATATATTTATGTGTATATGTATATACAAATAGATATATAGATATATTTTTAAATATATATACACATATATACACATACATACACAAGTGCGTGCGTGCGTGCGTGCGTGCGTGTGTGGGTATGTATGTGTCTATATAAATAAATCAATCAATCAATCAATCAACAATATATATATATATATATATATATATACATATGTGTATATGTATATATGTAGGTATGTATGTACGCATGTGTGTATATGTATGTTTATACATAAATATACATATATATTAATGTATGTATATATATATATATATATATATATATATATATATGTATATACATATATGTCTATATATGTATGCATGTGTATATATATTAACATATAAGTGTATATCTAAGTATATACATATGTATATATATGCATGTATATGTGTATATTTGTGATATATATACATATATATGTATATATAAATATGTATATATTTGTATATATATACAGATACATATATTATATACATGTGTATATATATGTATATAAAAATATGTATATATATGTATATATATACAGATATATATATTATATACATGTGTATATATATGTATATAAGCATACATATGTGTATATATATGCACATATATGAACATATATACATATGTATATATGTGTATATACATATACATATATATACGTACATAACTGAAGCTGCTCAAATGCCACTTAGGAAACCACCTCCCACGGCCCAAAGGTAATCCCGTTTTCTTTGCGACTGGTTGTGTTATAGGATCTTTTTTTAGGATTTTTTAAAATCTCATTTTCGTGTTTATGCCTCTCCCTTTTCCTCTTCCATTGTTATCATTCATTGCCATAACCCGCTTTATACAGTAGAAGAAATACACGAAAATGGGGTAACACTTTCTTCTTTCACTGAATTTGAGAAGAAAACGGGAAATATGTCTGACATTTCCTTTCATCGTCCTGGCAATCGCTTCAAAGTGATCGTTCGACCAACAACGAATTTCCTCCAGAAATATCTGTATAGTCTTACAAAACATGGTAATTGTATCCCAATTTGAACGCAAAAATAAAATCATGAAGCCAAAACCACATTACTAACTGTAAGCCGATATTATCAAGATCACAAAGCAAACATATCCACAAAGGCGCGCATATACACTACTTTCTGGTTCTTGCAAGGCTGCCCAATTTACGGGTGCTGTCCCTCTGGTCTCTTATCTTTATTAACAAGTTTTTACCTGTCTCTCTCCTGCTCTCTTTCATTCTTTCTCTCCCCCTCCAATTCCCAAATTCTAGTTCTCTCTTTCTCCCTTCATCCTTCTATCCCTCGCTTTCTCAACCCCCCCACCCCCTTTCCGGACATTCTCCTCTCTCAATTTCGTTTCTTTACCCCTCCCTTCTCTCTCTCTCTCTCTCTCTCTCACTATATATTATACTATATTATATTATTTTATATATATAATATTTCTAATTCCTCCTTTCCCTTTTCTTCCTCTCTTATCTTTCTTTCCCTCTGCATCTCTCCTTTTCTACCTTTTCGTCTCCCTCTCTCTCCCTCTCTTTGCCCTCCTTCCTTTTCTCCCTCTCCCGATAAGACATCCCACGCAGGTGTACCAACTTATTTCCGATGATTAAGCAAATCTCTAGAAGTTTTCTCACCGACCATAAAACATTTCTCGTGAAGAATGGGCATTCGAACACGCCGAAAGGGAAAATAAAACAGTTATTTTCAAAAGATCACAATTTCCGCAATAGACTAAAAGGATGGATTTCTGTTTCGATAACCGAAAGATACCGCGATGAATTTGCGTTAGGACGACCTTGGTTCGCAAAGCAATTTCACTCTCATCTGAACTTCTGAAAGTGCATGCAGGAATATAAGTAATACTAATAATAACATACTAAAAATCAGTTAACGGAAATGATATGAATATGCTCTGACATTCCGGAGAAAACTAGATTTATCCGCCGTATAATCTCCCGTATTCGCCATCCGCATTATGCCTTTTACCTGCATTATACATTTCCATGCAACGCAAATTTCAGAAAGATATTATTTCGATATACACACAGTCTAGGCAGCTCAAAGGATACGATCACGGCGAACAAACAAAAGACGCGAGCGCATCTGAGGATCAGACACCATGGCAATCCTTCTCCAATCCCTTTTAAGGCTCTGATAGAAGGCTTTAGAAAGATCGAAACGTTTGATCCCTGCGATCCAACGCTGCTTATTGCTTGTTGATGTCCTGGTAGTAAAATGCAATTAGTTTTCTTTTTGCAGCTCCATGTAAATAAGACTATAAATATAATTCAAATGATGCAACGCCATACGAGTTAATAAGGGATGGAGATGAATCGCCATTCAGCTATAAATAGATAATCAAGTCGATTGACAGATATATAAACAGATAAGTCAGCTGGTCAAGAAAGCTTGTAAATTATAGACATCGTTGTACGCATACTTGCACTGACAAGCAATCTTAGGAGTATGATATTGAAAGTTCTGCCAGACTAACTTGTCGCGATAATTTCCTTGTAACAAACAGCACTTTATACGGCGTGAGTTTCGTCTTCGGTGAAATGAATTACGTCATGGCTAAAATCCATAAAATTACATCTGAAACGAAAAAAATATATATAAGTCTTCCTTCTTTTCTTTCTCCGTTCAGTAGCTTCAGGGTTTAAGTAAGAATCTAGAACTTTCCAAAAGAGGAAATGGGTTTTAAATTAAACTTCTTTTTGTCTCGTTTCAGAATGCAAGGTAAACACAGACCTACGCGCACTCCTGCATCTTCCCTCCCCATGCCCCCACTCCTCCGTCCGCCCTCCCCCACTCCACCTTCCCTCCCCATGCCCCCCACTCCTCCATCCACCCTCCCCCACTCCACCTTCCCTCCCCATGCCCCCACTCCTCCGTCCGCCCCTCCCCCACTCCACCTTCCCTCCCCATGCCCCCACTCCTCCGTCCGCCCTCCCCCACTCCACCTTCCCTCCCCATGCCCCCACTCCTCCGTCCGCCCTCCCCCACTCCACCTTCCTTCCCCCAACACCACCCTTGCCATCCTCCCTCTCTGTAACTCCTCCCCTCCCCTCTTACCCTCGACCTACACCCACTACCATCACCGTGTACCTCCCCCTTCCCTTCTCCCCTTCTCCGCCTCTCCCTCCTCCCCTTCTCCCCTCTTCCCTTCTCCGCCTCTCCCTCCTCCACTCTTCCCTCCTCCCCTTCTCCGCCTTTCCCTCCTCCCCTTCTCTGCCTTTCCCTCCTCCCCTCTTCCCTTCTCCCCTTCTCCGCCTTTGACTCCCCCCCCCCCCCTCTCAACCGCCTCGGAGCAAGAGGGCTATTTTGAGAAGACCTTATTTTCTTTCCTCCATCTTACCCTCTCTGCTTCTCCCGCCTCTTCTCTATTCTTTCCTTTTATCTCCGTTTTGTACTTTTTATTATTATCGCCTTATCTATTTTCCCTTCATCTCTCTTACTTTTTTATTTTCTCTATTGTTGTTTTTTCATATAATTCTCTCTTTTTTGTTTTTGTTTTTTTCTGCCTCCGCTTTCTATCTCTTATCACTATCTCTGTCTCAATATTCATCTTCGCCTCTACCTCTAGCCTTTCTTTTTGTTTTTTACTCTCACTCTCTCACTCACTCACTCACTCACTCACTCTCTCTCTCTCTCTTTCTCTCTCTCTCTCTCTCTCTCTCTCTCTCTCTCTCTCTCTCTCTCTCTCTCTCTCTCTCTCTCTCTCTCTCTCTCTCTCTCTCTCTCGCTTTCTCTCTCTCTCTCTCTCTCTCTCTCTCTCTCTCTCTCTCTCTCTCTCTCTCTCTCTCTCTCTCTCTCTCTCTCAGTCCCCCCATTCTCCCTCTCAGTTCCCTTCACTCTCCCTCTCAACCACCCCCCACTCTCCCTCTAACCCTCCCCACTCTGCCCTCTCAGCCCCCACTCTCCCTCTCAGCCCCCACTCTCCCTCTCAGCCCCCACTCTCCCTCTCCCTCCCTACTCTGCCCTCTCAGCCCCCACTCTCCCTCTCAGCCCCCACTCTCCCTCTCAACCATCCCCCACTCTCCCTCTAACCCCCCCCCACTCTGCCCTCTCAGCCCCCTTCACTCTCCCTCTCCATACACACGTCAAAGGACACATTGAAGCAGAAGACGGGCGAAGGTTTTTGTCTTCTTCGCTTCATTAAAAAGGGGGAAAAAATAGTGAATAAGCTCTGTTGACTTCTGCGTCGTCCGAATCCTCCTTTTGAATTAGCTAACTTGCCCCGGTGGAGGCTCAGCAGTGCGGCTGTGTGTGGGAAGGGGGAGGGGAGAGGGGGAGAAAGGGGGGGAGAGGGGGGGAAAGGGGAGGGGAGAGGGGGGTTGGGAGAGGGGGGGAAAGGGGATGTGTGGGGGGAAGGGAAGGAGGTAAGGTGGGATGTGAAGGGGGAGGTGGGAGGGGAGGGGGAAGGTGAACGGGGGAAAGGGGGAGGAGGAGGAAGCGAAGCAAAGGGAAAGGAAGGGAGGGGGAGGGAAGGAAAGGGCTGGGGAAAAGGGGGAGAAAGGTGGGGAAGGGGAGGAGGAAGGATAGAGGATAGGTGTAGGAGAAGGGAAAGAGAAGGGGTGGTTGGAGGAGGGGGAGCTATTTAAGGGCAAGAGGAGTGAAAGGTTAAGGAAAGGAAATAGAGAGTGGAAAAGTTAGAAGAAATGAAAATAGGTGGAAATAAAAGGGAACGGAAAGGGAGAGGAAAAGGAAGTGAAGAGGAAGAAGCAGATGACGAAGAATAAAATGAAGAATAAAAATTTAAAAAAAAGAAGAAAAAGAAGAAAAGGAAGAAGAAGAAGAAAAAGAAGAAAAAAAGAAGAAGACAAACAAGAAAAAGAATAAGAACATAAAGTAGAAAAAAAAAGAAAAAGGAAAAGAAGACAGAGAAGGAGAAAAAGGGGGGAAAAAAATAGGAACAGCAAAGAAGACAAGGAGAAAAGAAGGCGAGCGCGAGAAGCAGGATGAAGAGGAGACTGGCCCCGAACCTCGACATCCCGCACTTCAATCCTCCACTCATCTTCGGGCCTCCTTCTTGATCCGGAAAAGAGTGTGTCGTAACCTTTTCCACAAACTCCATCGCGGACACCACGCCCTCATCGATAGGTCTTCCATATCATTACTGTTAGCCCTTATCATTAAAAAAAAAGAAACTGTCCTCGATATCGTTGTCGCGATCGTCATTATCATTATCACCATCACCCTCACCCCCTTTGTCCTTGTTATCATCATCCCTATTATCATCACCACTCTAGCACCATCACCATTCTGGCATCATTATCCCTGTCATCACCCCTATCAATTCATCTTCATCAATCTATTATCACCAACACCTATCATCACCATCCTAGCATCATTATCCTCGTCATCCTCCCTTTTATTATCAATTCACGTTCACCAACCTATTATCATCAACACCATCATCAGCATTCTAGCATTATTATCACCGTCATCATCCATATCATCCTTTCATCTTCACCCTCTTATCACTATCCTCATCATCATCTTCAGCGAGCTTCTTCACCATCACCGGCAACGATTTCCTTTATCATCATCATAATCCTCCGAACCCTTCCCCGCCCACACCACCAACGCCCACGCGCCGATTCGCAAATAAAGATTTCAAAAATCCATTTTCTATTCATGCTCCTTCTAAAGACTAATTCCTTCCACATACTGCAATCTTCCCTGCCGTCTGAAGGTTATTTTGCGCATGACTCTGAATGTATAATGATGATTATTATAATATCTGGTGTATATATAGAGATAACAACACTGAATATGTAAGATAGTTGGGTGATTGTTCCCTAAACCAGCATGGATCACGAACCACAGAATGATAAGGTATATGAGGTTAAAGACCTGTTGTATTTCAAAATATCTCGTATATATCAAAAGGATGCTATGACAATACAGTCACGTGATATCATGAATGCTTATTCTATTCGAATTTATTACACTTACAGCACGTTATGCAGTGTGGGAGAAATAATTAGTTCGTTATATGAATATAATATCTAGCGGTGAAATTATGCAAAATTTTGGAATAATTCATTTCCGGAATATGAAACCAGCCACGGGGTACCTGGTGGTGAGAGGAGGCAAGAAGGGAGCTAAACTGGCAAAAGAAAAAAAAAAAAAAAAAAAAAAAAACAAAGGGATATGGAGACGAAACAAGACATCTGAAAAACAAAATACATGATAGAGTCGACAAGAAAATCCTGTCAAGTTCGACTCAATAAATCCGACCACGTTCTCAACTAAAACGTGTCCGATGGAAAACGCATTTTCTTTCTCGTCGCTCTCGTTGGGAAAGTAAAAGTGGAGAAGGATGATTCCAAGGCAGCTGAATCACCATTCCTCTCCCACACCTTCTCAGTAATCGTAACAATGGGCCGTCCTTTGCCAGCGCTTCCTCGGACTGTTAGTTCTGTTCCCAGTAACTATGCACAGAGGAGCTCTCATCCCATTAAACTCAATAGAACACTAGATATTACACACGATAACTTGACGGTAGATCTGGTGATCTTGCTCTTAGCTACCAGATTTTCGCCAGATCTCACACCCTCGTTGATCACTGGCAACATAGCCCAAGTCTCTCTCTCTCTCTCTCTCTCTCTCTCTCTCTCTCTCTCTCTCTCTCTCTCTCTCTCTCTCTCTCTCTCTCTCTCTCTCTCTCTCTCTCTCTCTCTCTCTCTCTCTCTCTCTCTCTCTCTCTCTCTCTCTCTCTCTCTCTATATATATATATATATATATATATATATATATATATATCCCATTTATTTATTCATATGTATAGTCTAAATATGTACTCACTCTCTCCACCATTTATCAATCTGTACTCTATCTATCCAACTAGACTATATATAGTTATCGATCTATACTCTCTACCTATCGGTCAACAAACTTATATCAAATCTCTCTACTGATCCATCGGTCTACAGTTATATATCAAAACATGAAAATACTCTTTCCCAAAAACCACAGCATCTTCACGTTTTCCCCGGCGAGACTTATCAAACAGACTGATCAGCCGCCGCCATCAGCACCCGTCCGCTGAAGGCCAGGGAGTTTTTTCTATTTTTCTTTCTTTCTTTCTTTCTTTCTTTCTTTCTCATTCTCTCTTTCTCTCTCTCTCTCTCTCTCTCTCTCTCTCTCTCTCTCTCTCTCTCTCTCTCTCTCTCTCT
>NC_061851.1:21917897-21925397 GCF_019202785.1 Penaeus chinensis | reverse complement strand
GAGAGGGGAGGGAAGAGAGGGAGGGATGGAGGGGGGAGGCGGGAGGAGGGGGATGAGTGGGAGTAAAGATGGGAGAGGGAGGGGAAATGGAGGAGGGATGGAGAGAGGGAAAAGGGCATGGGAGACGAGTCAAAGGTCGCTGGGTCAACTTCCGACGCTCTTATATTTTGAATGAGTGCGGGGATGAAAGATGGAACGGGGGTGGGTGGGGGGGGGGGCGTATGGTACTGCGCGAATGAATGAACCGCTTTTTCTTGGGCGGGGGAGGGGGGGGGGCTAATCTAAAATGTCATATAACTTTGCATAAGATCATGTACAGCTATACATATATTCTCCCTCTTCCTGTCCTCCTTCCCTCTCCTTCCCTCTCTCTCTCTCTCTCTCTCTCTCTCTCTCTCTCTCTCTCTCTCTCTCTCTCTCTCTCTCTCTCTCTCTCTCTCTCTCTCTCTCTCATATGTGTGTGTGTGTGTGTGTGTGTGTGTGTGTGTGTGTGTGTGTGTGTGTGTGTGTGTGTGTGTGTGTGTGTGTGTGTGTGTGTGTAATAAATCAATCAATCAATAAATATATATATATATATATATATATATATATATATATACGCACACACATACACACGCACAAGCACAAATACTGTGCACAAAATCGAAAACTCGAAACTCGAAAACACCGCCGCTGAGCACATTCCCGAGAGCCAAGCACGCACAGACAACAAACCCAAAGCAAAACAAACTCCGCTCAGAGTTCACAAACATCCCTCTCGCGCGGCACCTCATGACCTCCCCCCCCCCCCCCGGCACCGACCCCGCTCTACTGCTTTCTGTCTGTCTGTCTGTCTGTCTGTCTGCCAGTGTGTCTGCCTGCATATTTCCCTACCTGTCTGTCTGTTTGTCTAATGATAATGATAATGATGATAATGATAATGATAATGATAATGATAATGATAATGATAATGATAATAATAATGATAATAATAATAACAACAACAATAACAATAATAATAATAATAATAATAATAATAATAATAATAATTCCCCCGTGGTCCTGAAATACCGGGTTGGCGTCGGGCGGGGTATAGCCTTGCCTCATGGGTAGAAGGAGCCCTTAAGTCTCGGAAGACAATCTTTCTAGAGAAGGTGTCTCGATAAAAACACTGGTTGGTGGAAACCATAAACCACAACCTCAACCTGAGTGAAATGTCAAACCATGGAATTGAAAATCACGGCGTTAACGGGGCTAGAACCCTTCCGGGTGAAGGTGTCGCGCCCGGCAGGAGTTCCCGATCCGGCTCCAGCAGGGCGTCATCAAGCAACGGGTCGGACAAACCAAAGAATGAAGAGGGAAAAGGAAGTAAACAAGATTGTAATTGAGAGCTGGATAAAAAGTGAGCCATCAAAAAGGAAGTATCGACAGCGGATGAAGAAAATTTGAGATGAAATAGGAGTATTTCCGGTCACTGAGCAAAGATTGGCAGATCAAGTCAGGCAAATTCGGGTGAACAAGTGGCTGACAGACATAGAAATTGAGGAAATTGAAAGAAGATGTGGAGACAGTCATGAAGAAGCAACTGGTGTAGAAGGAAGAGAAAACGAGCAAGCTGCACAAGGAAATGTTATTGAACGATAGAATGTAATGGAAATTCAAGTTAATATTGATCAGGAATGCACGGGGGAGAGTAGTACACGACAAAATGGTGAAGAGCAGGAAGAAGAGCCCCTGGAAGAAAGAGAAGGGAACAGAGTGTTTCCAGAAGACGATGATTGTGTGGTCAGAAGAGCGGATGATGAAGAGTAAACAGAGTTTATAAGAAAAGTATTGAATGAGATCAGAAAAAAAAAAAACAACAGACACGATCACACCAAATCTCAGATACAATGACAGAACTGAATCAATATCGGAAACAAACATAGTCTTACGGGCAGCTGGTAATGTTGTTGCTGTGATGGTGGGGCACAAAATCATGAATCCAAAGGAAAGCAGGACACCACATTGGAGAAGAAGAATTTTGGAAAAACAGAAGGCACTACGCAAGGATTTAGGACAGCTAAATAGAATGAAAAGAAATGAGTTGCAAAATGAGGGTACCATATCAAAGCTTGAATGGAAATATCGCATAGTAGAAAAAGGTATTGTTGTGGTCCATGAAGAAGTACAACAGAGGTTAGTTGCAATTGGGACAAAGCTTGAAAGATATGGCAATTGGACAGAGCAGTACAGCCATAATCGCTTGTGGGACACCACATTGGAGAAGAAGAATTTTGGAAAAACAGAAGGCACTACGCAAGGATTTAGGACAGCTAAATAGAATGAAAAGAAATGAGTTGCAAAATGAGGGTACCATATCAAAGCTTGAATGGAAATATCGCATAGTAGAAAAAGGTATTGTTGTGGTCCATGAAGAAGTACAACAGAGGTTAGTTGCAATTGGGGCAAAGCTTGAAAGATATGGCAATTGGACAGAGCAGTACAGCAATAATCGCTTGTGGGACACCACATTGGAGAAGAAGAATTTTGGAAAAACAGAAGGCACTACGCAAGGATTTAGGACAGCTAAATAGAATGAAAAGAAATGAGTTGCAAAATGAGGGTACCATATCAAAGCTTGAATGGAAATATCGCATAGTAGAAAAAGGTATTGTTGTGGTCCATGAAGAAGTACAACAGAGGTTAGTTGCAATTGGGACAAAGCTTGAAAGATATGGCAATTGGACAGAGCAGTACAGCCATAATCGCTTGTGGGACACCACATTGGAGAAGAAGAATTTTGGAAAAACAGAAGGCACTACGCAAGGATTTAGGACAGCTAAATAGAATGAAAAGAAATGAGTTGCAAAATGAGGGTACCATATCAAAGCTTGAATGGAAATATCGCATAGTAGAAAAAGGTATTGTTGTGGTCCATGAAGAAGTACAACAGAGGTTAGTTGCAATTGGGACAAAGCTTGAAAGATATGGCAATTGGACAGAGCAGTACAGCCATAATCGCTTGTTTGAATCAAATCAAAAGAAATTGTTCAAGGAATTAGACGGAGTAAAAAAAGAGAAACGGCGGTGCCTGATGCAGAGGAAAGTCCTCGCTTTTGGAGTGACATATGGGACAAACAAGTGAAACATAAGGAAAATCCGGAATGGCTGAGAAACGTGGAGGAAGAGTTGACATGGCTAGGGGTACAAGATGACATACACATTGAAGTGACGAAATTGAAGAAGCAGGTGAGAAAAATGCCAAATTGGAAAAGCCCAGGACCTGATGGAGTTCAGGGGTATTGGATAAAAAAATAAGTAATTTGCATGGCAGCATAGCACATCAACTTGATGGTCACTGGGAAAACATTACTGTGTGTGAAAGAATTGGAGAAAGGAAACGCAGTAGCCAATTTTAGGCCCATCATATGTTTACCTCTGTTGTGGAAATTGCTGACAGGGATCTTAGATCTTAGATCGGAAGAACTGTATGAACATCTTGAGCAAGCAAACATATTACCATGGGAACAAAAGGGATGCAGAAAGGAAGCCGAGGGACAAAAGACCAACTACTCATTGATAAAATGATAGTGAAAAATTGTATGAAACGCTTAACATCACTGGCTGTTGCATGGATTGACTACCGCAAAGCATATGACATGGTGCCCCACAGTTGGATAGAGAAGTGTATGAATATGTTTGGAGTAGCAGCGAATGTCAGGTCCTTCATAAGCGAATCTATGAAACATTGGAACACAGAGCTGAATGCAGGCCAAAATAGACTTGGAAATGTGAAAATAAAGCGAGGAATTTTTCAGGGGGATAGCCTATCCCCACTCCTGTTTGTAATGACAATGATCCTATCGGCACTGATGCTGAGGAAGACAAACATTTTCTATCAAGTCAAGAAGAAAGGCGAGAGAATCAACCACTTACTGTTCATGGATGATCTAAAACTGTTTGCGAAAAATGAGGATCAAATTGACAGTTTAGTAAATACAGTAAGAATATTCAAAATCTTGGTATTTTGGAAGCGGATGGCATTAAACATGATGAGATGCAAGAACAAGTGACGAAAGAATACACCAGAAGAGTCAGAAACGTACTCAAATCATAAAGTGGACAAAGAATGAATTGGAAGAATTGGACAGAAAAACTGATGACAATGTATGGTGCGCACCACCCAAAGGCAGATGTTGATAGGCTATATTTGAAGAGATGTAACGGTGGGAGAGGCTTGATAGGAGGTGAAGACTGTGTGCAGGCAGAAGTAAATAGTCTTGACAAGTACTTAGGTGCATCAGAGGAAAAAATGTTGAAGGAAGTAAGCCTCATGAAAACAAAAAGTATGGGAGGAGCAAATAGGATATACAGAAGAAACATCAAGAGGAGTATTAGAGTAGCCAGAGAATGGCCAGTTTCAAAAAGTTATAGAAAAAGTAAAAGGCAGTAAATCATGGGAGTGGTTGAAAAAGGGCTATTTGAACAAAGAAACAGAAAGT
Organism: Penaeus chinensis; assembly: GCF_019202785.1. NCBI lineage: Eukaryota > Metazoa > Arthropoda > Malacostraca > Decapoda > Penaeidae > Penaeus > Penaeus chinensis. The sequence continues at coordinate 21,920,934 of NC_061851.1, read as the reverse complement.
ACAATCATAGCAGCATAAGATCAGGCTCTTTGTACAAGGAATATGAGAAAAACGGAGTATGGAGAGAACGTTGATTCAACTTTGAGGGTATGTGGTTCTGCAGATGAAACAGTGGCGCATATTGTGTCAGAATGCCAAAAGCTAGCACAGAAAGAATATTAACAGGTTAGACATGATAAAGTTACAAAAGTAATCCACTGGAAGCTTTGTGAGAAATGGGGATTTGGGAAGTCTGATCAGTGCTACACACACAAGCTTGAGAAAGTGCTGGAATCAGAAGACTGCAAGATTTTATAGGATTTGCCCATACAGACCGACAAGGCACTGGAGCACTATAGACCTTATATCACTGTTATTGAGAAAAAGACCAAGAAATGCCTTCTCATCGACCCAGCAAGCCCATTTGACACACGTATTGAAAAGAAAGAAGAAAAGTGCAACAATTACTGCGACCTGAAATATGAAATTGCAAGAATGTGGAGAATGAAAGATGTTGAAGTTATTCCAGTAGTAATAGAGGCATTAGGGACAGTGTCAAAGCAGTTCGAGAATTGGATACAGGAGCTGGATTTGGAAATTGCAGTTGAAATGTTACAAAAACCTTGTTTACTTCGAACAGCAAGAATCATTCGAAAAGCACAGGACATGATGTGAAAAGTGAAATAGAAAGAAGCTACGATACCTAAGACCACTTGGTTGTGGTCCGTGGTAATCAGAAATAATAATTATAATGGTAATCAGAAATAATAATTATAATGGTAATCAGAAATAATAATTATAATGGTAATCAGAAATAATAATTATAATGGTAATCAGAAATAATAATTATAATGGTAATCAGAAATAATAATTATAATGGTAATCAGAAATAATAATTATAATGGTAATCAGAAATAATAATAATAATGATGATGAAATGGTGATAATATGAATATTATTATCAATATCAACTACATTATTAACAATATCTATTTTTCTTCATGCTAAGAGATGCTTTATTTTATCAAACTTTTGTTCATAACCTGCCAATTACCATATTATCAATAATAATACTGAAAATTGCCAAGATAATAATAATGGCGATGACGATAACAATGATAATATTAATATAAAATAATACTAACAATAATAGTAACTGTAATCACGTGAAGAAAAATGAAAAGAATAAGAATAGTAATAATATTAATACTAATACCACTATTCATTATAATAACAACAACAACAGTAATAATAATAATAATAATAATAATAATATTAATGATAGCAATGCAATATTAAAATACTAATAATAAAGATAATGATAATGAAAATGATGATAATGATAATAATAATGATGATAATGTTAATAATGATAATAATAATATTATCATAACAACAACAGCAACAATAATAATAACAATAGTAATAATAATAATAAAAATAACAATAATAATAATAATAATAATAATAATAATAATAATAAAAATAATAATGATAATAATAATAATAATAATAATAATAATAATAATAATAACAATAACAATAAAAATAATAACAATAATAATAATAATAATAATAATAATAATAATAATAATAATAATAATAATAACAAAAACAATAAAAATAATAACAATAATAATAATAATGATAACATTAATAATAATAATGATAATGATAGTCATAGTAATCTTCATGATGATGATGATCATATTAATATTAACAATAATGAAAAACAATAAGAAAGAAAAATAAATAATATTAATAGTAATAACAACAATAACAATAAAACAATAACAATAATAATAATAATAATAATAATCATAATAAAAATTAATAGTAATACTATTAATAATAGTACTACTACTACTACTACTAATAATAATAATAATAATAATAATACTATTAATAATAATAATGATAATAGCAATAATAATAATAATAATAATAATGATAATGATGATAATAATAATAATTATAATAATAATGATAACAATAACAATAACAATAACAATGATAATGATAATAATAAATATAATTATAATAAAAAAATAAAAATAAAATAATAATAATAACAATAATAATAGTAATAGTACTACTACTATAACGAATACTAATAAGGGTAATAAATATAAATAAATATTATAATAACTAGTACTATTATCAGAGCAGTAATGATAATAATAATAATAACAATAACATCAACAAATGCAATCACAACAACAACAATAATAATAGAAACAACGTTAATAATTGCAGCAACAATTATTATTGTTATTACTATCTTTATCATCATTAATAATATCATCATTGTTGTTTTGCTGTTGTTGCTGTTATCATATTATCAATACTATTATTACTATTATTATCATTACTATTATCGTCATTACTGTTATCATTATCATTATTTGTTACTACTAATTTGTTAGTATCATCATCATCATCTTTAATATCATCAATATTATTATCATCATTGTCGTCATAATAGTGAGAAATATTATTACCAATAATATCATTATCATCATCGTTATCATCATCATGAAGACAGTGATTATAATCGTCGTTATTATTTTAATTATTACAGTTACAGTTACTATTGGTCTTCTTATGATTTGGTTTTGCGTCATATCATCATTCATTTATTTTCATTTTACATCATCAGAATGATCAGAATCATTATCATAATCACTAGTATTGTCCGTAAGATTACTTTAATTATCATCGCCATTATTCCCTTAGAGGTCATCCATTTTTTTCCATCATTTTCACGAGCTTACAAAAAGTACCCGTTTCCCCAGATCAATAAGACATACATAGGGAAAAGATAAAAATAATGACCTACGCCACAGGATCTCCCTTTTGATATGATGATCTAAAAAGCGCATGTTGTGTTTTCATCAATAAACGCAGAATGCTAAGAAAGACATGAAATGTTGATGCCAAAAATAAAAAAAGAATAATGGCAGTCATTTGCATCATAATAGCAACAATCCATGACGTATGCAAAACAAAATGTCGTGACTGTTGGTAGTCATTGTTGAAATTAGAGATTATGCTATGA
>NC_061851.1:21907897-21910397 GCF_019202785.1 Penaeus chinensis | reverse complement strand
GGGAGGGAGGGAGGGAGGGAGGGAGGGAGAGAGAGAGAGAGAGAGAGAGAGAGAGAGAGAGAGAGAGAGAGAGAGAGAGAGAGAGAGAGAGAGAGAGAGAGAGAGAGAGAGAGAGGCAATATAAATCCGAAAAGTACAACCGCTCAAAACACCGCAAACAACAAAAATCACGCGAACAAACAAAAACACAAAACAAAAACAAATTGCGAAATATACATGACTGTAATTCTTCTTTCTCTCTCTCTTCTCTTCACCCTTCTACAAACGGAAGCCACAGAGATAAGGAGGAGAACGGCGTGTTTACCTGCCAATTAGACGTGTTCAAGCAGAAGGCGAGGCTGAACAGGTTCTACCAGCAGGTTCTTGGTTTCCCGAAAAGGGTAGGGAGAAGGGGAGGAAGGGAAGGGGGAGGAACGGGGGGAGAGGGAAGGACGGGTGGGGGGGGGGGGATATAGGGACATGGGATGGCTGCGATGGAGTCAGAAGGAGATAGAGTTGGAGAGGGAGAGGAGGAGGAGGAGGAATGGGGAGAGGGAATAGGAAAGGAAGGAAGGGAGGGAGGAAGGGAGGCAGGGAGGGAGGGATGGGGGTATAAAGAAAGAGAGAAAGAAAGAAAGGAACAGAGAGAGAGATGGGAGAAAAAAGCCAAAGTACATATTGCACAAACCGATGAAATTGACAAAGCAATAGGCAATAATCATAATAATAATAAAACTCATTGATCGGCCTGAAGACCAAAATCGGATAGAGGACACGGGGAAATGATCTTTAAATCCACAAACATCCTCGCGAACCCATCGTGTCGAAACCAATGCCATCTGTCGGTGAAAAAAGTCTCTTCTGCCGATGACGTCAGCGGTTGAAAGAGGGTGGAATACCTGAGCGAAAATTGTCATAGTGGGAGATGTCCGAGTGAGGGAAGGGGAAGGAAGTGGAGGTAGAAAGAAGGATGGAGCGGAGAGGAAAAGGGGAGGAAGTGGAGGTTGAGAGGGGAGAGGGAAAAGGGAGAGGGAAGAGGTGTAATTGGAGGTGAAGGTTAATGGGGAATAGGGAGAGGATAAGGAAGGGAGAACAAGAGGGAGAAGGAGAGAAGGGAGGATGAGAATACAGAGAGAGAAGGGAGGAAGGGGATACAAGGGAGAATAGAAAGAAGAGAGAGAACATCGAAACATGTAAGCGTAAATAAAACAGACAAACAGATTCAAACCTAAATAAAAAAAAAACACATAAGAGACCCAAACAAACAAACAAACAAACAAACGAAACAAACAAGCCGAGTAATCCAGCAGGAACCCAGAATCGCACTAACCCCCGCGCGTGTGGGCGTGCGAACGGAAGTGTACAGTAAACAAAAGCGAAGGCCTTGACTGTGTTTGGCCATCCTCCGGCCGCCTCCACCGCAGCGCGCATTCCTGGCGTGAAGGGGCAGGCCGGAGTGTTTACACCTGCGGCCCGAGGAAGGCGAGAAGGCTGGGATGCTGACCTTCATCTTAACTCTCTTTCCTCGGTTTTCAAAAAATATTTGCTGTTGCTGTTGTTATTTCTGTGATTTTTCTTTTTGATATTGTTGTATTTTTAGTTAATAGCACGAGTATTGTTTTATAATAATAATAATTAATGTCACTGTAATTTCGATTGCCATTACAAAAAATATCAACATCATTATCAGTCACCTTTACCACTACTGGTACTGGTACTGCTGCTGCTATTACTACTATTACTATTACTTCTATTACTGCTATTATTATTGCCTAAGTAATATTCGTTAACCGGAGAGAGTCTGATATTTTCAAAGAATAAACACATGTTCAAGCCTCATTTGCTAGACAAGGACATTCAGATATACCCTTTTTTTTTATTACGTATCAAACATTCAGTATTTAAGTGACTAAAAACAACTTTTTTCACGATGCGCCGGTGCAAGCTAATCATGTAGCGCCTGAAACCAAGCACTTACATTCTGTGTGACACGTTCTGCTGTTTGTAGTATGTCGCGGTACAATCTCATGCAGATAAAACATGGCATGCAGGAAATGACATTCACGGTATGGCGCCCACGCACTGGACACATGACATGACATTAATGACACTGACACGGTTTGACATGGCACTTACACTGATAATGTACCTTCACTTGACATACATGACGTGGCATTAAGGCGCGGGAGGTGGCAAATATTTTCTCCAAATTACGTAAAAGAGAAGTATTTATATAGTTTTCGTTTGTCTTATTGAGGCGATTGGTATAACATCCATACATAAAGACAACGGGACCAGATATAAAAATATTAGGGATGAACGTATACAAAAGTGAATGTGAGTGAGTGAACTAGTGGGTGGGTGGGTGGATGGGTGGGTGGGTGGTTGGTTGGTTGGTTGGTTGGTTGGTTGAGTGAGTGAGTGAGTGAGTGAGTGAGTGAGTGAGTGAGTGAGTGAGTGAGTGAGTGAGTGAGTGAGTGAGTGAGTGAGTGAGTGAGTGAGTGAGTGAGTGAGTGAGTGA
>NC_061851.1:21885397-21887897 GCF_019202785.1 Penaeus chinensis | reverse complement strand
ATATATCTATATTCATATATTTATATATATATATATACACATCTATATATATATATATATATATATATATATATATATATATATATATATATATATATACGCACACACATCAATATATATATATATATATATATATATATATATATACATTCACATCTATATCTACATTTATATCTGCATAAATACATCTCTCTCTCTCTCTCTCTCTCTCTCTCTCTCTCTCTCTCTCTCTCTCTCTCTCTCTCTCTCTCCCTCTCCCTCTCCCTCTCCCTCTCCCTCTCCCTCTCTCTCTCTCTCCCTCTCTCTCTCCCTCTCTCTCTCCCTCTCTCTCTCCCTCCCCCTCTCCCTCCCTCTCCCTCCCCCTCTCCCTCCCCCTCTCCCTCCCTCTCCCTCCCTCCCTCCCTCCCTCTCTCTCTCTCTCTCTCTCTCTCTCTCTCTCTCTCTCTCTCTCTCTCTCTCTCTCTCTCTCTCTCTCTCTCTCTCTCTCTCTCTCTCTCTCTCTCTCTCTCTCTCTCTCTCTCTCTCTCTCTCTCTCTCCTCTCTCTCTCTCTCTCTCTCTCTCTCTCTCTCTCTCTCTCTCTCTCTCTCTCTCTCCCTCTCCTCTCCCTCTCCCTCTCCCTCTCTCTCTCTCTCTCTCTCTCTCTCTCTCTCTCTTCTCTCTCTCTCTTCTCCTCTCTCTCTTTCTCTCTCTCTCTCTTTCTCTCTCTCTCTTTCTCTCTCTCTCTTTCTCTCTTTCTCTTTTTCTCTCTCTTCTCTTTTCTCTCTCTTTCTCTTTTTCTCTCTCTTTCTCTTTTTCTCTCTCTTTCTCTTTTTCTCTCTCTTTCTCTCTTTCTATTTCTCTCCCTCTCCCTCTCCCTCTCCCTCTCCCTCTCCCTCTCCCTCTCTCTCTCTCTCCTTCCATTACTCTATCTGGTATGCATCGCGTCATCTTATTCCTCTTCTGCCAACTCTGCCACACTCCTTGCTGTCTTTCTCTTTCCCTCTCTCCTCCTTTTCCTTATCCCTTTTCTTCCACTTCCATCTTCCTTTTCTTTTAGTTCCTGTTGTTCTTCGTTTTCTCAGTTCTTTCTACGGATCTATTCTTGGTACTATATATTTTCATCCCAATATAGATGTCTCTCCTATTTATTTTTTGTTCTAATTCTTCTTTGTCTCCTCCTTCCTTATCTTCTTTTTCTTTTCCTTTTCCTCCTTCTTTCTTATCATTCTCATTATTTTTCTCTATATTGTTCTTGTTTTTTTTTCCCTTCTCCTCTTCTTTCCTCTCTTCTCTTTTCTTCTCCTCTCCTCTCCTCTCATCTCTTTTCTTCTCCTCCCCTCTCCTCCCTCCCTTCTCTCCTCTTCCCACCTTCCTGCCCTCCTCCCTCCTTTCTCCCTCCTCCCTCCTTTCTCCCCTCCTCCCCTCCCTGCTTTCTCCCTCCTCCCTATTTTCCCATTCTCCCTCTTTTCTCCCCTCCTCCCTCCTTTTTACCTCCCCCTCCTCTCTCTCCCCCTTCTTTCTCGCCCCCCTTCTCCTCCTCCTCTTCCTCCTCCAGCTCCTCCTCCATCACCTCCTTGCCTTCTCTTCTTACTATAAGCAGGGTCAAGTATACCCACGAGAAAACAAAACAAAAAACATAAGAGGCGAATAAAAAATACATAAACAAAAAGACAAAAAAAAAACGAACGGAAACCTCTCCCCAAAAATCAAAACACAACCAATAAACAACAAAAACATTATATAAACACAATATAGAAAACAACAACCACAACAAAATTCGGAGAAAAAAAATATATAACAAATACACACGTTTCCCACTCACGATGCTGTCGACGGAGAATATGTTTACTTTTCTACGAGCGCTACGAACACACGGCACTGCGAAGTCTGTGACGTATTTCCCCTGCAATAACTAGTCATGAATGGGTCTAGGCATACTTGGCAACCCTGCCCGTCCCCCTCACGCTCTCTCGGCCTCTTGTCTGAGGCAGAGCGAAGCCGTGCCAAGCCTTTTTTTTCTCTCTCTCTTTTTCGGGGGGTTTGGTTTTCTTATGTATATATTTTTCTTTCCTTTTTTTGTCTCTCTCTCTCTCTAGCTTTCCATTTTTTCCGGGTTTATTTATCTTTATGCCTTCCGTTTCTCTCCTTCGTCTCTCTCTTTTTCCCTCTCTTCCTCTCCCTCACCTTTTCCTCCTCTTCCTCATCCTCTCCTCCTACCCTTCCCTCCCCTATCCTCCTCCTCTCTCTCCGTTCCCCCTTTCTCCTTCTCGTTTTGCATCTTCCTCCTCCTCTTCTATCCCTCTCGTTCTCCTTGTCCTTTTCCCTCTCCTCCCTCTCCCTCTCCCTCTTATTTTCCAAAGTTTTTCCCTAACCTTCCATTCCCACATCCGAGCCTTTCCCGCAGAGCGAAGCCAGTCGCAGCAAAAAGAGTCAGGACGAAACTCGGGAACTGTTTATCGCGAGTTATATATAATAATAATAATAAAAACATTTTACGGCTTAAATAAACGTTCGAAAATA
>NC_061851.1:21862897-21867897 GCF_019202785.1 Penaeus chinensis | reverse complement strand
AGTGAACCCACCCTCGCTGAAGAGTTTAGACGGGGACGAAGCAGTTCGCTGATGGATAGGTCCTATGGAGAGAGGGGGGGACAGGGTCCCTTCCCCGTCGCTCTCCCACGCTGTGCCGCCCACTGGGGAGGTAGCCCCGGGGTCTGTCTCCTCGCTAATTTTACGACGCAGTGGCCTGTCTGAGGTATTCGAGTAGTTTATGCTAATGGCAGAGTCGTCGAAGGAGCGGGTGGTGGGGATGATGAGTGACGGGCGGCCGGTTCCCTCCGCCATCACCGCGGGAGACGCGGGGGAAGGAGGGCGAGGCGAGCAGCTCTTCGCATCCCGAAGACGTAAATAGGAGTCTTCGGTCAGGTACGTCGAGGAGGATTTCGACTTGCTCATCTCGGCCTCCAGCATCTCGCCGTAGGGTCCGCGGAGTGGCCTCTTGGAGTATCGTCGAGGGCCGAGCGGACTCCTGGGGGCGCTGCGGTCCCCGGAATCGCTATCCTGAAGGTACGGAATCGGTGAAGCGTTCCTGGCGGGCGTGCGACACGGTGGGTAGTCAGAACCGTCACTCTCGTGTCCGCTGAACATTACCTGCGGCGTAAGTCTCGGCACGCCCACGATGGGCTGCTCCCCTCGCTCATCCCGTCCCTCGGAGTCCGTGGACGCCTGGGACACGACGCCCTTGCTGGAGGTCCTCGTGGCCTCCCCTTCTGAGGTCGTATTCCCGAGATGAGGGTCGCTAAGGTACAGCAGGGCGTCTGTGCTGCCACGCCTCTCGCAACTTGGGTCGCTATGGTGCTTCTTCTTACGCTCTGCGCGGTCGATCGGTCGAGTCTCCGAGATGATAAGTAGCTGGTGCGTGTCTCGAGGCTGGCTGGCTTCGCTCTGAAAGCTGTCGGCGAGAGAAACGGAGCTGCGCTGCTCCTCACTACTACCTCGCTCTCCATAGCCACCTGACGTAGCTAAGCTCCGGAGGCCGTTGCTCTCCACAGACGAGTATCCTATAGAGTCAGCCTGAGACCCTTTCCTAGGCGGTGGGAAGGTGAGGGACCGTTCGCTGCCTTCTTCGGTTAATTTCCTCCGTCGCCGCGACCCCGTCCGAACAGGAGCTTCTGTGGCAGACGCCGCAGCTGCCTCGACGGCCTCCTCGCAACGTTCCTGAGACACACCCACGCTGTCCTGTGACGAGGAGTCAGACGAGTCCCGGGGTTCTTGACTCTTAATTTCTTCCTCAAAAATGCCTTCATCGCTGACCTGAGTAACGTACGTAGCTCGAGAAGGTTCGCGCTCCCCGCTATCCCCATCGGAATCCTCTCTCGGCAGGCGAGGTCGAGACCTCATAACCCGGCACTCGGAGGTCGCGCCCTGGACCCCTAGAGGATCCCCTTCCCCTTCTCGAGCTCCAGTCTTAATGACTAAACACTGAGACAGTCTCGGCTCCTTCTGCAACACCTGGCACTCGATCTGCCTGCGGTCTGTACACTGGCTTCCACTCCCCTCCGCGTGGGGAGCCTTACCCTCCCCTACGGACGCCGCAGCCACTCTGGGCGCTGTGCTTGGATCTTCTGAAGGAATTTCTGCTAGTCTAATGTCACTTTTAGGGGGTGGACACTCATTATGAACTAAAGATATTTTATTACTAAGAGCACTAGGATCAACATCAGAAATTTCTTTATGTTCTTGAGGGTCATGCACAGACTTGAGAGTATCCTCTGGAGGAACCAGTCCTCCAGAGTTGGGCGGTTCCCCTCCCGGGGGAGCCCCACTTACTTCACACTCCCCATCTTTCCCCAACACTGACACATCACCTCGATCTGCAACACTTACCTCGTCATTGTGCCCTTCAATGCCACTTTCCAGAACGAATTCGGGAGAAGTGACGTCGCCCACGCTGCTGCTTCCTTCTATGGCTGCGCCTTCCTCAGACACCCGTGGCGCTTCGGTCGTCGAGGCTTTTTTCGAAGTCGAAGGTCCGTCCGCGTCACCTTGTAAAGACGGTATTTCCCCGACCGAAGTTCTTATGCCGGCCACGTTATTCACACTATCACCCCCTTCGCCGCTTCCTTTTGTTTCGGCCACGTCGCCATGGCACGGGAGACTGGCCGCCGCTGTGACCAGCCCCTGCGCCCCCGGGTCTCCTTCCGACCCTCTTTGTGTGTCGTTCCCCAACGCTCTCTCTTTGTCTACGTTCTCACTCGATTTTGAATTTATATCTACCTTTTGGGGTGTTTCACTTGAAATTTCTATAGATATTTTTGAATTAGCTATATCACCTACGTTAAAATCTTTATGATCAACAACACAAGCACTGGTATTTTTCCCACCATCGAAAAGATTTTGCTCGTTATTAACTTTTGTTATATCAGATTTAAAATCGTTTTCAATAACGTTTTGCACTGTTTTCGCATCACTTTCAGTTGTATTCTTTTTTAAATCTGCTTTATTTACACCCTGAGCCTCGTCACTGTGCGAAGGCATCTCAAGCTTAGTATTTTCACTTGCCATCTGCTTCGAGTCATTTTCTCCTTTCTGATCACGTTTTAATTCAATTTCATTTACATTTAAATGCTTTGGCTTATCCCTTTTCCCTTCCTCGTCTGGTTCTTCCTTGAAGTCGGCCTTCTTGCCCCGGGCGTTGTTGTTGCCCCGAAGGTCCTTCACCAGGATATCGACCTTGGGACTCCCGCCCTCGCCGGCCCTCAGACCCGCCGCCGACAACTCGCTCTCGGACTTGGACTTGTTCTCGAGCTTCTCTGGCTGCGAGGAGCCCGTCTTGGCACCAACGTTGGTCATGTCACTGATGGATACCGCGGCTGCGAGCGGCGGGTGGAGCTCAGGGCCATCCTGGGTCCTGCCCTCCTCCTTGTCAGCCACGACGGGCTTGCGACGCGGCAGGGTGTTCGAGAAATAGTAATTCGTACAGATGGGGTAGAGGCGGATGGCAGTCGGAGACTTGCTGCTGCGCGAGGAGAAAGGGCCATCGGAGGACACGTCCACCTGCGACACCGAGGCTGACCTGAAGGGGATCACTCGGGGAGAGATACCCAGTCGAGGTTCGGGCCGCGGTCGCGGAGGAAGTTTTGCGATGTCCTCCTTAAAGACATCCTCATCCTCACGAGCGCCACCCTGAGGACACACATCCTTCTGGTCCTTCGCGGTGGGCGGCGACGAAGGCTTGCTGTCCCCTCCATCCTTCGCGGATGGGAGCTGAGGGGGCAGACTGGGGCTCTTCCCCAGGGATGGATGGCGAGTCACGACGGAGCGAGTCTTCGTCTTCGCCCGCGGAGGGACGCTCTCGGGCCCCTTGCCCGCCGAGCTTGTGTCCGGAGGAGGGGCAGAGTCGGCTCGGACCTTTTTATCGGGCGAAGGGGTTTTAAGGCGCTCCGTACATTTCCTAAGACTCTCCAAATGATCCTGTCGAGATCGGGGCGGGCGTGGTGGTGGGGGGCCACGCCCCCCTTCCTTCCTTCCGCCCCCCAGAACGCCGGTAGAGTTGCCCAGTCGGAACCGGGCAGCGCTACTGGAGGAAAAGTCTACCGAGTAGTCGGGAGACTCAGGTGGCCCTCCTGATGCAGGACTAAGGTCAGGTAACGTCAGCGTCCGGGCTCCCTCATCTGTAGGCCCCGCCACGGGCCCCCCGGAGGGCCCCACGCCACCGTGACCCTCGACACCTTCCTGCTGTGGTTTATGCTTGTAGTTTATGCCAGCATCACTTGGTAGCAGCGCCGCCCACCGTCGGTATAAATGATCTGGTATTTCTGGTCTAGGCCGTACCAGCCTGCGGCTTGTCCTATCTCTGAAGCTGCTGGGGGCTGCGCCACAATTGTCCTGGGGGGTCACTGGCTCCGGGGGGGCCACACGGTCCCCATGACCGCTGCCCCCCGTCGCTACACTTCCGCCCCCTCCGCCGGAAAACACTTCACACTGCACTGTTCTGCCATGGGCGTGAGTGAGCGGTGTGGGCGGCTGAGCACTGCGCTGGTCACTGGTAAGGTGCGCACTGGCGGGTTCCTCCGGGATGGCAGGGCGCGGCGGGCCCGGGTAGCTAAACATAGTGGCGTGGCGGGGCACCAGCTGCCGGGGGGAGCGGCCCGCCACACAACACGTATATTTAGCGGCGGGGGGAGGCAGCCCGTCCGCCCTCACTTCCTCCACTACGACCGCACCTCCTGCAGCAGCACCCGGCGCCGCTGTCCGCTGCGCCCCCATACCCTCGCCCTCATTACTGGGGGCGGTCTTCAACAGGCTGAGATTGCCGACGCCCCGACGCCAACATATCGGAGAGCGACTGCCCTGCGAGGGTCGTCGAGCGGCCTGGGTGCCGTCACACTGCGTCACTAGAATGGTGGCCTCGCTTTTGAAAGTTGTGGCGTCGACGGGAGAGTTTATGGGCGGCGCTGGACGCGCACCACCCCACAGGGAAGCTGACTTGTTCGCCTCGGGAGGGTTTGATGATAATTTTAGCGGGCTTGTGTCGGAGCCGCTCTTGGTGTGAACGCTTACGCCATCTGTTGGCGCCAAACGCCACCTGCCGCCTACACCGCTACTGTCACTCCCTCTATTGTCCGGGCTCTCACTGGCAGCGTTTTGCTCTGCTTGGGGCGCAGGCGACACCCACGGGCGAGGCAAGGCGTTGAAGCTTCGCCTGCCGGCGGGGGGGCGTGGGGACACGGGGGGGAGGAGGGGCGAGACGACAGGGACAGGAAGCTTGTGGCTGATCAACGAATGGGCTTCCTTCTGGGGAAGAGGCGATGCAATGGCCTCCTGAGAAGTCGCCCCTGAAATCCCAGAAGGGCGTAAAGAATGGGTGGTCGGCCCGTTGTTAACTAGCGGTCGAAGGGCCGGATGTCTCTGCGTGTCCCGAACACCGTCGACAGCAGCTCCGTCTTCCAGCACGCAGTTCTTTCGCGCTGTTGTTACAAGGTCTCCCTCAGAACACCTCCGGGTGGGGAGCAGTGCCCCAGGACCGTCTTGGGGCGCCAGGCGAACATCATAGCGAACGGGTCCTACGC
>NC_061851.1:21847897-21855397 GCF_019202785.1 Penaeus chinensis | reverse complement strand
GAGTGAAGGAGAGTGAAGGAGAGTGAGGGAGAGTGAGTGAGTGAGCGAGCGAGTGAGTGAGTGAGTGAGTGAGTGAGTGAGTGAGTGAGTGAGTGAGTGAGTGAGTGAGTGAGTGAGTGAGTGAGTGAGTGAGTGAGTGAGCGAGTGAGCGGGTGAGCGAGTGAGTGAGTGAGTGAGGGAGGAAGGGAGGGAAGGAAGGAGAGAGTGGGAGAGAGAAAAAAAGTGGTGGAGAGGGTAAAGAGAGAGAAAAAAAAGAGAGGGGGAGAGGGTAGAGAGAGGGAGAGGGGGAGAGAGGGAGAGAGGGGGGGTTGCTGAGGGGAGGAGGGAGAGAGAGAGTGCAGGGTGGGGAACAGAGAGAGGGAGAAGAAGGGAGGGTGGAGAGAGGAGAGGAGAGGAGAGGAGAGAGGTGGGAGGGGGTGTAGGGTGATGTAGTGGAAGGAGGGAAGCAGGGAGAGAGGGAGGGAGGGGGGTAAAAGAGAGAGAGTGTATGTTTGTTTATGTATGAAGAGAGAGGATGTGTGTTTGCGTGAGTGTGTGTATGTTATAGCATGTCTTCAAGCGTTTCTCTTATCTGATATAGGCCTATTTCATTTACCTTTTGTTATTGTTTCTTCTCACAAATATATATACACATTCTTTTCAAAGGTTTTTCTCTATTATTCACATATTTGCATTTCACTATTCACTATCGCCTGTTAGATCACCATCACTTCGTACACATTCTAAAATTCCATTTGCCTGTCCTCGTTTCAGTTATATTTCGTATGATTAATCACACTACACTTCGTTATCCGCAAAGCACTTGAGTTGTGGGCGGATTTCAACATCTCTTCAACAATAACACAAACACGAGATTGAATATCGTTAGATCTACGATACCTCAGTTGATTCGCGATTTTCAAAATAAGAATAAATAATTATAATAATAACAATAATAGTAAGACACGTGGCAATTCTGAGAAGCTTTGCTCTTATCCCTTCCACGCTCGCTCACTTCATCACAGCAAAATCCCGCACTAAACAGCAAACACAGCGACACTTCTTGAAAAAGAAAACACCTTTTTCATCAAAAAGGACATGAACGAAATATCACCGAAAGCACCGAATCGCACTCGTGAGCTCACCTTTTCCACACTAAACTTCAGCACTGTATAATTTTCATTCTCTCTTTCCAGTCTCTAGCGCCGTGAAAGCGAGTTGTCTCGAGACGATATCCCAGCATCCCTGGCTATCTAGACCAGTGGGATATAAACTGGCAAGAGTTGCTCACTCAGATAGGGTAACTCTTGTCTTGACTTGGTCTGCGGGTTGCCAACGTACTAACAGGTGGGAACATTCTATCGCTACTTTTTGCTTGTAATTTGGTTCCTTTTGAGAGGGAAAGTTTTACACAAACGCTGTATAAAATGCATATTTATTTCTTGGCTTAAGTTAAACGTGCATTCTGAGGAAAGTGTTTTGTTCTATGATATTTGTTAGAGACTGCTTGAGTTTTTTTCAGTGAGTTCCGGGCACCGTATGTCACTACACCAACGAGTGTTCGGGAGTATTTATTTATTGTTTAGATCTTAAGTAGTCTTCTGAAATTATGCATGTAGAATTTATTCATAGAAATAATTATTGAATTGAATAGAATCCATTTCATTACAGGAAATTATAAATTATGAAAATAAAAATACAAATTTGTTAAAGCGCTTGGATAATCTGGCATCATTTCATTGAACATGAGTCGAATGATTCTGGAAAGACATCCTCATGCTTACACTCTGTAACACCTTTCGTAACTCTTAAGGTTTTACACATTTAAATGCAAACACCGGTCAGATATAAACGTGGATATTACTATGATTTGCAGATAATTTTATGAATTATTAAATGACCCAAAAGAAACAATAACTTTCCAGTGGCGAACCCTGCCACAATCCCCAGACTGTCACGGGTTCATGATTTGTGTTATTCAAACGTTTTTATTTCCCTACTTTTCCCTTCGTAGGGGAAACTGCAAAATCGGCGGCGTTTCGAATTGCTTTTCGTTCGCTGGCAGACGATCACGAACGGAATGCAGTGATAATTCACGGAAATCAAGGGAAAGCGATATAAAACGAACGCGTTGAGGGTGCGCCGCTAACCTGGGGAACTCTACCCTCCCCGCGCGCAGTTGCCAACGCCATATTTTAGAAAGTTCGTGAAAAATGGACACATCGTGACAGTATAAAAGGAGAAACTCCCCATAAAACAGATAACCAATTTAGAAATAACGGTATGGAACGGATGGCGGGAGGGACGAGGGAGGTATTTCACCGAGAAATGGAACGGAGAAAAATTTACTCTTCCTTCCCACCCCCATCCCTTCCCCCTTTCCCCTCTCCACTTTGCCAAGACGCACCGACGCACGCACAAAATTCCTGCTCTCTCGTGTTCATTTGTTTCTTTACCAAAAGCGGCATGCACGACCTGAACTTCTCTCTATCGGGTGTTGTCACTAACAGCCCTCCTCCCCCTCCTCCTCACCGACCTTCTGCGGGATATATATATCGCTAATTAGAGGTGTGCTTGGGTCTCACATCCGTTCCTTAAGGTGAGCACCTTGTGTTTACATAGTACGTTCATCTCTATTGTAACTTTATTCTGATACGGCACTTACGAAAGAAAAGGACCCATCAGCCAATCACGGGCCGAGAATCTGGCCAGCTGACCAATCCCAGCCCTATATGCAGCCCTTGATAATCCTCTTACGGGATGACGACAGCTCGTGACCTTTACCATTATGATATTATTCTTGAGGTCTGACATGGTATGCATGATATTTATTTATTTTTGATAATAAACGTGACGAGGCATTCTGTATTTCTTTCCAAGTATTCCTAAAACAGTGACATCGCTGAAATAATGAAAATATAAACTAAAGTACATACAGCATTGCTATTACATGGCATGTATGCTGAAAATTCTTGCAATAATTATTTGTTCGTACTTTCCTTTAAGGTAGCAAGGATACCAATACTAGTGCCAACGAAACCTGCATTGCAGTCATAGTTTCATCCTACAAGGCTGACGCGGGAAGTGATCTTGATCCGTGATTTACTTTCTCATTTGGTGAAGCACCAAGTGCAATGGTGTGTATAGATATACTTACTGTATGTAAGTACTTATGTACATAACTGTCCATGTAAAAATAAAGACCTAGGCCTGCACGTATACAGATATTTACATGACTGTATATCTACCATATCTAATTCAATGTATGGGGAAAATTGTAACGCCCCCTTTTACAGGAACATAATAGTGTCATAATTGGCACGTACCTTCATGAAGGCGAAACCGGAATCGACAAATCTGACTGACTGACGTACAACAATTTATCCTGTTGTCCTGCGACTTTTCCTCTATTTATGTCTTTCTGTATTTAAATTTCTCTCTCTCTCTCTCTCTCTCTCTCTCTCTCTCTCTCTCTCTCTCTCTCTCTCTCTCTCTCTCTCTCTCTCTCTCTCTCTCTCTCTCTCTCTCCTCTCTCCTCTCTCCCTCTCTCCCTCTCTCCCTCCCTCTCCCTCCCTCCCTCTGCGTGGCCATTCTTGATTATAGAATATTGCTTGCATTTGCCGAGAGCGGCTGTGCGAAATCTGCTCTCGGTTTAAACTTATCAAGAAAACTGATGCACTGGAAACAAAACATGAACCGCTTTCGCAATCATAACAATGCAACATGCAATACTAAAGGTAAAATAAACAATAAAAATCGCTTTTCGTTATTTGAAGTAAAAGTAATCGATATATATATGTATATCTTTAATTCAAATCATATATAGCAACCAAAGAAAACAGACAGTGAGGTTAAAGGTGAAATCACAAACATGCAAAAAGGTGTTTACCCTAAAATTTTCCCGCCAAAGGTTTCAAGGACCAAGCCAAAGGGCAACACTTGGACGCCATATATGTTAACTTACGGTCATCTTATATTTTAATTTCATTTTCTATTTGCATGTAAATTATCGACGTTGTAGATGTTTATGGTGAGGCTAGATAAGATGGCCAAGAGTTAACCTACGTTCGTGTTTTTTTTTTTTTTTTTCATCTAACCTCAAATATGGAAGCCAAATCCCAAAAGGAGTTGAGGAAAAAACACTTTAACAATTAAACAAAACATGCTGTGTATCCCATCCTGCTTATACTCTTCATTTTCCATTTTTTAAACAGAAGCATATGGTTTCTGGGTGTTTACCAACCGTCTCTCACTTCAACATACTCTCACCTAAGCTACGTATTTAGCTGATGAGTCAATAGAGTATGTGCTCTCAAAGATAGCTCTCTCTCACCATGTCTCCACAAAATTGTAAACTATTGATGGCTGGTTCTCCCATCGTCTACGTATATACGATGCTTTTCATAATTGTTGCTATCATCAGTAGCAGAACTGCTGTTACTGATAATATTATTATCGGTAGTTGCGCTTTGTTTCGATTGTCTGTGATATGTATTTTTGCATTAATTTAAACAAACTATTTTAGAAAAACCTGCTATTCCAGTAGTTTGAGCAATCAGGTGCGTGTGCAAGTTTTTAGCGATTGCACGCGGCACCACACTATATCACCTGAGATGTGTCAGGTGCCGTGACACTTTGTGTCAAGTGCGTGATGTCGTGGAGGAGTGAGGGATGGGGTAGGGGGGAAGGGTCTCGTTCACAGCAAAGTTCTACCAATATTCTTGCCATTATTGATGTTATCACTGCTATAATTTTAGCGATCATCATTGCTACTGTCATTATTGGTAGTATTGTTAACATATCCATCTCGTTCTTTACCATCATCACTATCCACATTGCCATCATCATCAGTAGCAGCAACAGTAGTAGTACCACCATCGTCATCACCATCATCACCATCATTATCATAACTATCATCACCATTTCTATCATTACCATCACAGCCATCACTGTCATCAACACCGTTATCATAGCATTCCCTCTGAACCACAGTTTTGGTCCACAGGGAATGACGTAACGCCGAATTACCTTTCATTGTATAGACTTATTGACCTGACACATTTGGATTTGCAGAGAGCACAATTTGCAATATTATCTGTTCTGTTGAATTCTATGCCCCCTCTCACTTTCATCTCTCTCTCACGCCTTCTCTCTCTCTCTCTCTATCTATCTATCTATCTATCTCTCCTCTATCAACACTTTTCATAAGTAGGTCAAAACTATGATTAATTGATGCACGGACTAGTCCTCTGTATATTTATAGACCTATTCATTCTCTCGGATAACTGTCTTAAGTCACCATTATATCAATTCGCAAAAGCAACAAGACTTATGCATCTTTGTCATGGCATATAATTTGTTCTTAAAAATACTAAACTTAAATATTAATCATTATGAATCATTGCACTGAATAAATCCCTTTGCCTGCCATGGAGCGAATTTTTGGCGTGTTTTCCTTATAGGAATTGTTCTTACGAATTTCCTTCTACAGAGGCCCCGTTATTATTGCCGTCGGGCTTTTCCTCCTCAAGAAATCAGGCATTTTCCTGTAGATCTTTTTACTATTAAGGTCTGCTATATACATGTATACATACACACACACACGTATGTGTATGTGTGTGTGTTTGTATATATCTGTGTGTATGTGTGTGTCATCATTATTATTGCTGTTATTATTATTATAATTATTATCATCATCACCAGTAATATTAATGATGATAATTATCATTATAATAATAATAATAATAATGATAATAACAATAGCTATTATTATCATTAATAATATTATTATTATTATTGTTATCATTATCATAATAATTATCATTATCATTATCATCATTAATGTTACGATCTTTATTATTATTATTATTATTGTTCTTATTATCATTTTTATATTATCATTATTTTATTATTATTGTTATTAGTAGTATTATCAATATTGTTTTCATTATTACTATCATTATTATTATCATTATTGTTATTATTGTTATTGTTTTTTTATCATTATTGTTATTGTCATTATTATTATTATAATTATCATTATTATTACTATTTTTGTAAATATTATTACTATCAATATTTTAATTGTTATCATTGTCATTTACGTTATTATTATTAATAGTAGTAGTAGTAGCAGTACTAATATCATTATTGCTATTGTTGTTCATGTAGAAAATACGTGAATAAAAATTAATATCTTCACAATCCAAGAGATTATTTAACCGGTTTCGAACATATCTCCGCCAGAAGTACATATATCTTTCTGACGAAGGTATAGCCGAAACCGGTTCAGTACATCTCTTGTATTGTAAAAAATATTCATTCTCATTCATACCTTTTCTACATTTGTCGCAATGAATACGGTTCATCTTTGTTCTTGTTATTGTTGATAATGATACTATTATCTTTATTGTCATTATCATTTTAATCATTACTGTTACTGTTAGTTTCATTACTATCATTACACCTATTATAATTTTTATTATTATTATTATCGTTATTATTATTATTACTATTATTATTATTATTATTATTATTATTATTATTGATTATGTTATTAATATTACTAAAATCATAATTGTTATTATCCCTATCACAATTATCAACATTATTAAGAATATTTTTACCATTTTTATTATCATTATCGTTACTAATATCATTCTTATTATTATTATTATTATTATTATATTAACAGTAGTAGTAACAATAGTAGTAGTACTGGTATTATTACGATTATCATTAATATATTTTGTTATTGTTATTGTTATTATCATTATCGTTGTCATTATCAGTATCAATAATCTTCATCGCCATCAACATCCTCACCATCATCTCCATCATTCTCATCTTCATTCTCTTTATCATCTTCCTCATCTCCATCATCCTCATCCTCACCATCATCACACTCATCCTTTTCATCATCAGTATAATCATCTCCATCATCATCACCCTCATCCTCTTCATCATCATCATCCTCACCATCATCTCCATCACCCTCATCCTCTCCATCATCATCCTCACCATCATCTCCATCACCCTCATCCTCTTCATCATCATCCTCACCCTCATCCTCTTCATCCTCCTCACTATCATCATTCCCTTTCCCTCCACACAATGCACGTCCCAGCGATCCTCGAGTGTTCCTCCACCTTACGGAGATCTCCTGCCACACCATTCATAACAGGGTCTGATTGAATGATTATTCAATTTGTATCGTTACATTCCTTCTTTAGTCGTATGTGACATTTAATACTCTACACGCCAAGGCCTGGATTGAATTCCGAGGATGAATGGAAGTAATGACTGTTTAATACCTGATGATAAGTTCTTATTGTCTTTGTGAGCAAGTATGGGAAGGATTTCATGCTGCGCAGTACATGTTCATCCACACCCGCACGCATATATGAGTGTGGGTGTGGATGTGGGCGTCAGTGTGTGTAAGTTTGTGTAAGCTGTGTGCATTCGTCTCTTTTTCTTTCTCTTCCTTTCTCTGTTCATATATAGATGTATCTATATATATAT
>NC_061851.1:21832897-21835397 GCF_019202785.1 Penaeus chinensis | reverse complement strand
CATTTTGAGAGATCTAATAGTCTCCCTCTCTGCCGGATACCCCCCCCCCCCCGCCCCTCACATCAACACATGCAAAGTTGTCGATGGGTGACACTGACACTTCCGGATTGGATTCCCGTGATAATGTTGGCACTTTTAGATAGATAGGTAAACAGACGGATCAATTGCTGAGTAAAGCGATACCTTAAGAAGGTAAAATCAGTAAACAGATAAACAGGTAGATAGACAGTGGCTTATATTTTTTTTATTATCCTTTTGTTCATCTGTCTGTTTGTATTTTTAACCTTGTGCTATGTACGTTAATTCTTACTCCCTTTCAGCTATGATGAAAAACACTTGGCAATAAAATCTAGGTTACTTCACATTGTTTCTATGATATCTGCGTTATAGTCACATTATAACACCTTCACAAAGCACGCTAACAAAGCACGCCATAACATAAGCCCCTAGAATACACTCAGTCTCCCTCTCCGTTGCAGCCATGAAGTCGGCGGGCGGCTTCATGATCTTCTTCTACCTAGTGTACATCTCCTTATCCATCCTCATGATCCGCGGAGTCGTGAAGGATCACCGAGGCATGATTCTGCCGTGGCTCACCCAGAACCTCATCTACATCCTCATGATAATTGCTTTCGCGCTGTGGCTCCAGGCGTCCTACTATCATTACGTGAGTTGATCGTCTTCTGTTTTGGTTTTGCTGTTTGAGTGGCAGTGGGCGGGGTTGGGGGAGGTAATTAGGGGTAGGGGGAGGGGATTTCATGTGTTTTGCATATTTTTTGGTGATGAAGTATAATCTTTTAGAAATGAATAACATTGAAAAGAAGGAAATGACAAAATTGGTGAAAGTCTCGAATAGTTATGTTGATGAGCGTTGGTAAGATTTGTAAGATTGGATAATAATCTGTGATGAATATGATGATGACCTTATTTTCCAGAAAAAAAATTTCACGATTGCCAATATTAACATATACTTACTCCACAGCTGATGTCGGTCTTGTGGACGCTGATATACTTGCTCTTCGCAGCTGCTCATGTAAGTAGTGTTATAGTGTCCCAGTCACATTAATCGATAAGTTGTTCGTTACTTTACAATACTTTATTTCATAGAAGTAAAATTTCTCATGGATGGATTCGTAGCATCTAAAAAAGTTTAATGAATTTATAGTAACATGGATTATTATCTGGCATACCGTCTCTCCAACTTCCTACTTACAATAATCAAACGAAGACGATTATAACCATCAGTCATCAGAAAACGACGTAGCTAAAGTGTTTTCAACTGGTCTGGCATTGCCTCTTGAACTCGTCCAGCGAACTGACGGTGATAATCCATAGCTCTAGTTTTAGAAATCTGATGACACATTCGACTGAGCTGGAAAGAGTTCATGTCCCGATTATTTCGCAACCACTTACTTCATTCTACGACAAAAAAAAAAAAAAAAAATGTAACTAAATGCGTTTAGCTTATACTCACCGTTTCTTATGCTTATTTTTTTCAGGTTCACGATTTAGTTTCACAAGGGCTTATTTTTCTTTACTTAACTTTCACGCTGTGTTATTACAGTGATATGCAAAAAGTTCGTTTACTACGCTATCTTAGAGTTTTATTGTTCTTTTGAGAAGGTGAAACAAGAGATGAGGTAAGACGCACGTGCCTCATGTCCTTAAATATTTAGAGCCGTGCATCACCCTCATGGCCCAACGTTTCACCAAACTTAGAAAAAAGACAGACAGCCCGTTTCCTAATGGCGATGCTCAAGGTCGTGTATCCCTTCCGTTACAGGTGTACATGCACAGGTGCGTCAAGAGCCAGTACGACGTCATCAAGAGCATGCACGCGCCCAACATCGTGCAGTTGGTGTGAGTACGCGCGGACGGATGGCGATGTGACCAGTCGCAGAGAAGCTTGCCTCCGGGGCTCAGGTGGGCTACGCGGAGGAACTTCTGTAGGGGAACAAAGCAACACAAGAACAAGAGAACAGATTCACCCGGCAAAGTCATCGTCCTTGGTGGTTTCTTCCAGTCGGGAATGTGCGTTGTTTTCGAAGTGTTTTCGCGGTGTAACTGTTTGTTGTTAGAGAGAGAGAGAGAGAGAGAGAGAGAGAGAGAGAGAGAGAGAGAGAGAGAGAGAGAGAGAGAGAGAGAGAGAGAGAGAGAGAGAGGGGGGGGGGGGGGTCGCACTTGTTAAATCAAATAAAGTGCTTATGTTGTGAAGCGGCTGTTGTGAAACTTACATTCCAGACGAAAATAAGTGTATAATTAAAAGACACAAAAAGAGGATAGCTCATTTTGTTTTTGAAAATAAATAAAGAATAAGTAGAGCCCAAATACAAGTTGAGATTAAAAAAGGGGCCTGCGACATCCGTGACAAGCACCAGGTATTGCCGTCTTCAGGCGTCCCAGAATAGCTTTATTGATGACCAGACTACGCACAGCCTAAAGCGGCATCTGGAGGAGGACATGATAACCTTACGAGAGTAAATAGAATCATCGCAAAATA
>NC_061851.1:21812897-21815397 GCF_019202785.1 Penaeus chinensis | reverse complement strand
GAAAGAGAAAGAGGGGAGGAGAGAGAGAGAAAGAGGAAGAGGAAGAGAAAGAGGGGAGGAGAGAGAGAAAGAAAGAGAGGAGGAGGAGGAGAGACAGAGCGAGAGCGAGAAGCGAGAGAGATGAGGGAGAAGCAAAACGCTACCTGTGCCTCACCTTCCGTCCTCCCTTTGCGATGGCGACGCTGAAGATGCTCGCGAAAGTCCTCCGTGCGAGAAGGGCCCAGCAAGCGTACTACAAGGCTGATTCAACCCAAGCGCTATTATTAGTCCTTGAGAAAAACGCCGTCTTGCGTCATGAGGTGAGCTAGCGGGGGTTGGGGGTAAGGGGACATGGGGGGGAAGGTGGGGTTGTGGGCGTAACTTTGATAGCGAGGGGAGAATCGGGGGGCCTGATGGGGGGGGGGGGGAGCGGAGGGGAGAAGGTCTCTGAAGACTGAAATCTCGACCCAGGTCCAGTTTCGTTTGGGCGTGTGGGGCGAGCAGCTGGGTGCATCGTGGGCGTGCTGGGTTGGAAGGGGTGGGGTGGGAGGGCCAATTATCCATTAATTTATTCATTTGTTATTATTAGTTTGTTTATCTTCATTATTTTTTTTCTTGTTTGGGAGCGGTAGAGGAGGCAAATTCTCTCTTGAAAATAGTTGTTTTGGAAGACCAGTGTTGATAGCTCACATGGCGACTTCGGTGGTGGTGGTGAGGCAGGGTACGAGCTGGGCGCAGGGTTGGGATTTGCGGTTATTCTGTGCCTCTGAAGGGTATTGGAGGGTACTTGAGGTGAAGATGCTAGGCCTAATACTTTATACTCGCATGTTCTAAACTAATATCATCAGAACATTCGAGGCAGGGCCAGGTATTTGGGCACACGCACGCACGCACCCATTGTTGTACTATCACCGATAGTACAACTGCTTCGACCATGAGCCTTGTCAAGGGGAGTAGGGAATTTCTTTGCCTTGCCCAGGGGAACAACGCGCCCGCCCAGGGACTCGAATCCTCAACCATGAGTCCGATGCTCTAACCACTCATATATATATATATATATATATATATATATATATATAACAATGTAAATACATATATATGTAAAAATATGTGTGTGTATATATAAATATATATAAGTATGTGTATATATAAATATATATAAGTATATATATAAATATATATATATATATAAATATATATAAGTATGTATATATATAAATATATATAAGTATGTATATATGTAAATATATATAAGTATGTATATATATATGTGTGGTTGAATGTATGTAAATAAATGTTTATATATATGTATATAGATATATGCGTATATATGTATATATATGTATATATATGTATATATATGTATATAGATATAAGTATATATATGTGCATATATATGCATATGTATATATATATATATATATATATATATGTATATATGCATATATGTATGTATATATATTGTGTATATATATGTAAATATATGCATATATATGTATATATATGTATATACATACATACATACACACACACACACACACACACACACACACACACACACACACACACACACACACACATACACACACACACACACACACACACACACACACACACACACACACACACACACACACACACATATATATATACATGTATATATGTATATATATGTATATACATATATTTATGTATATATATGTTTGTGTGTGTGTGTGTGTGTGTATGTATGTGTGTGTGTGTGTGAATATACATGCACACATACATGTATGCATGCACATATACTTGCATTCACACACACACAAATATATATATATATATATATATATATATATATATATATACATATGACTGCCGCGATGGTCCAGTCGTAAGAGCACTGGATTCCGACCCTGTTGGCTCGAGCCCGAGAAAACGACATATCACCTTGAGAAGTCAAACTCAGGTGTCGTAGAGGAAGTCGCCGCCGTGGCACAACCGCGGTTGATTAGGAAGGGCATCCAATCAGGCAAGGGTGACACTGCCATATAACCTCTCAACAGTGAAGAGAGAGGCTTATGTCCAGCAGTGGAATGAATGGCTGTTAGAAAGAAAGAAAGAAAGAAAAAAAAAAAAAAATATATGTACACATACATACATACATACATACATACATACATACATACATACATACATACATACATACATACATACATAAATACACACATAAATACACACATAAATACACACATACAAACATACATACACACACACACGTATGCACACACACATTCATGTTCGCATAAATACGCGCATATGTTTACAGTATATATAGTGTACCTGTATATACTGTATATACAATTACAATTATGTTTAAAGGATGAACATGTATGAATGTCATTTAAAGATAATTATAGGTTAATTATAAGTAATTATAAGCTTTGTAAGGTAACTTAAATATAACAGTTTAGATTTAACTATTTTGTAGATTTGTTTAATATACATTATGATTTAATGTCGTGATTTAACTATACTTGTAAAA
>NC_061851.1:21795397-21797897 GCF_019202785.1 Penaeus chinensis | reverse complement strand
GCATGTGTAAGCGCACGCCAGTGTATACATGTATTTATATTTATATCCGATGTATTGTTCGGTCGACCATTGTAAGTGCGGATGTGATGGACCGCTCGCTGCACGCTACTGAAGCTTTTGTGCCATGTCGCTCCCGTTGTGTTCCGGGAATGCTGTCGTCTCGAGAGATCATAACTTCATTAAATTGATCGTTTTTGTCGCCTCCGTTTGGGGAGGAGTCGTGCATTATCGGCCATAGGGCGACTGATGCACTGTGGCCCTGTTTGTCATTATTGGTCTTCGATGCGTTAGGTTTATTATAGTCTGCCTTTCGTAAATTCGTTTTCAGTGTTTCGATCGGTAAGGGGTTTATGTTTGTGTGTAACAGATGGCTAACGACACGCCCACCTTTGTAAACTGCCTTTGCAATTTAGCTGAACCTGTTATATACACTTTCCGGGAAGCAGATAGATTTCGGTAGATAGATAGATCGATAGGCAGAATGAATGATAAGCGAAAAAAATCCCCTTTCCTTTTTCGATAGACTGCGTTTCTTTTGTACAACAGGAATTCATATCATATGTCTCCCTTCTCACGTCTACCTGTTCCTGCCCCTGCCCCTACCCTTACCCATAACCCAAACCATACTCATACCTTTACTTGTAACCTTACAGGTATCTATGTTCGTAACGCTACCTCTGATTCTACCACAGCCCCTCCCCCTTTCTCTCTCCCCTCCCTCCCCACTTCTTCCCCACCTCCTCTCTCTTTCGCTCTCCCTCTCCCACCTCCCTACAAGTACCGCTTCACCTTCCCCGTGGCCCAACCCCGGCCCCGCCCATAACTCCTATCTTTGAGCTCCTGGACACCCACACCTTCAAGGCCAGGCAGCACATAGATCAAGGTCATACAAACGTAAAGATTAAAGCAAGGAGGAGACTTCACCACTGCTGTACTGTGTGTGTGTGTGTGTGTGTGTGTGTGTGTGTGTGTGTGTGTGTGTGTGTGTGTGTGTGTGTGTGTGAATGTGTTTGTGTGTGTGTTCGGTCCCAGTTGCGTTCATCTTTATCGCTATAATATCTAGGCTATATATAAATAAGTTGGTCGATGATTGTGCTACGTGTTATCAAGATTTGTTTCGTAAAGCGAGGGCGCCAGAAACTATTTTTTGATATTGGTCTTCGAAGTCACTGCACGCAACGAAAGAATAAAATGATAGGAAACATAAAAAAGGCAATGTCTACACCAAGATTCCTTTGCTTGATTTATAGTGTCAGTCATCAATATATCTGTAATTTTTCATGCCTATTTTTTTTTTTTTTTCGCGTGCGCGTGTGTGAGTGTGTGTGTATGTATGTGTGTATGTATGTATGTATGTATGTATGTATGTATGTATGTATGTGAGTGAGTGAGTGAGTGAGTGAGTGAGTGAGTGAGTGAGTGAGTGAGTGAGTGAGTGAGTGAGTGAGTGAGTGAGTGAGTGAGTGAGTGAGTGTATGTGTGTGTGTGTCTGTGTGTGTGTATTTGTGTGTATTTGTGTGTATATTTGTGTGTATTTTCAGTCCCAGTTGCTGTCAACATTATCGCTGAGATTGGACTGTCGATATGTTGACTATTGGCAGATGGAAACGTAATTGGGAATCCTTTGTTGTGAGCGAGTGAGTTTTATTTATGGGAGGCAGAGGGTGCGGGAGTGGGCAGTGCGTGGGGGCCTCGGGTTTGTTGTACACGTGGACACTAAGGCACGCAAGCATACAGACTCTCCCTGTCTTTCTGACTGTCAGTCGCACACAGACTCACAGGCATACATATAAATGTGTGTGTGTGTGTGTGTGTGTGTGTGTGTGTGTGTGTGTGTGTGTGTGTGTGTGTGTGTGTGTGTGTGTGTGTGTGTGTGTGTGTGTGTGTGTGAGAGAGTGAAGTTGGTCGATTATTGTGCTACATGTCATCAGCAAGTTTTGTGATATATGCTTCGAAGTCACTCCACGCAACGAAAGAAGAAATCAGACCCTTATTCACACAAAGTCAGCCATTCACTCAGCTCCACAGACCTCACAAGCACTGATAAACCCACTTCCCGTTTCACGATTCCTGCAAGGGAAGAAGCATACAGTATATGTCTGATACAACGTCCTTCGCGGCAAGGTTATCAACTGTGTTTATTTTCTCTCATGCCTTACCCGTGGCTAACGGAGTTATGGCATTTGTCAACATCGTCGTAGTTGCCGTCACCATTTGTGTTTTCCTCCTCCTCCTCCTCTTCCGCATAATCATTTTTAAGATCTTTTCCTTCTCTTCCTCATCTGCGCACCCGGCACTCAGCGGCACATTCCTCAAGGCTAGCGGGTTAATATTGCTTGTGTACTCTGACGCAGGACGCTAAGAAAAATAAATATATATATATATATATTTTTATATATATACATATATATATGCATATATGTGTATATATGTATATATTTGTATATTTATGTAGCTATGTAGATATGTGTATATATATATATAGATATGTGTATATATA
>NC_061851.1:21787897-21792897 GCF_019202785.1 Penaeus chinensis | reverse complement strand
CGACAATTGTTCCAGTTCCTCGCTTCTGCGGGGGCTTAGAGATTGGAATAACGCCCGAAACCAGGAGAGAGAGAGAGAGAGAGAGAGAGAGAGAGAGAGAGAGAGAGAGAGAGAGAGAGAGAGAGAGAGAGAGAGAGAGAGAGAGAGAGAGAGAGAGAGAGAGAAGAAAGAAAGAAAGAAAGAAAGAAAGAAAGAAAGAAAGAAAAAAAAAGAAAAAAGAAAAAAGAAAAGAAAAGAAAAGAAAAGAAAAGAAAAGAAAAGAAAAGAAAAGAAAAGAAAAGAAAAGAAAAGAAAAGAAAAGAAAAGAAAAGAAAAGAAAAGAAAAGAAAGAGAGAGAGAGAGGAACGGTCGGTCGGGCAGGGTGCCAAGTTCGACCGATACCAACTAGAGTCTTTAGCTTTTTAAAGGGGTATTTTACGACCATTGCCAGCCTAGATCACGGTCGAGAGAGAAGGTGGAGGTGGGAGGAAGGAGGAGGAAAGAGGAGGAAAGAGGAGGAAGGCCGGAAGGAAGGAAGGGAGGGAGGGAGGGAGGGAGGGAGGGAGGGAGGGAGGGAGGAGGGGGAGGAGGGGAGGGGGGGTTAAGGTGATGGTGGAAGTAGAAAGGAAGAAGAGGAAGAGGAGGAGGAGGAAGGCGAAGAGGGGGAGAAGGGCGGTCTGGGGAGGAAAAAGGGACGAGGATCAATATTTGTTGGTTTGGAGGGTTGGTTTGTGGGGAGGAGGGAGGGGTGGGAGGGGGTAAGGTGGGGAGGGGTAGTTCATGGAAATCGCGCGAGTATCGTTTATTTCGCTCTCGGATCGGCAATTACGTCGGGAAAGGAGGCTGTGCATTAATTGCCCTCTTCCCTTGTATGATTTTGCCTGCTTTGCTTGGTCGCGGTGGATATGCTTGTGCTCCGGGCCCGTTGCAGGCTTATTCGGCACTTTCGTTTCCTTGCTGTCGGTAGTTTGTTTGTTCAGGACGTGGTTTTTATCATTGTATGTGTGTGTGTTTGAGCATGTGTGCTTGTATCCGTTTGTGTTTGTGTATGCGAATGATATCTGTCTGTCTGCCCGTATCAAAGAGCGCCCGTTTGTTAGGTGTTTGTGCGTGTGGCGCCACCTTACTCTATGACCTTGGAACAGAATTCTGGCACGTTGACAGCCGCACTCCTGGAACGAACTTTCTCTTCCAGGCGTATTTTTTTCCAACTCGCAGACAAAGCCGTTCCCAAAGTGACGGGGAAAGCATTGTAATACAGGCATGACACCCCGGTGTATCTAGCTGTCAGGGGAGAGAGAAATACAAGCGCGGTTTGTCATGTGAAATTTAGGTCTCGGATGGGCGGGTGAAATACATCTCGTTTTAATTTAGTGATTTTAGAATAGAATTACAACGGTAAGCGTTTAGTTTACTGGTGTTAGAATAAGAATGACATCAGTGTTTTTGCAGACAACTGCTCACTTGTCCGCAGTAAGGTACAAACGTTCCATTCGTACTTCTGACAAAAGAAACTTGTCCCTGAAATTGTTTTTACGTAAATATATGGCCTCTCCTTACCTTCCCCGTGCCATGGCTTGGAGACTTCGGCTGCCACGGGTCGCCACCGGTCTCGTGTCAATAGCAACAGAAGCAAACTCGGGGCCCGGCGGTCTTCGCCCAAGGCCTCGATCCGAAAGTGCCAGGAGGGACAGTCTTCACTTGTATCAGAAATACTTCCAAGTGTGCCATTGAAGATGCTGAATATCGATCCCCCCTAATATCTCGTATTTTTATTGCAACTAAATGTGTATTTTTTTCATTGTCCATTGGTGTACTCTGTGAATAAACCTTCTTTTCAGAACGAGACCGGTCTCAGAATTACTATTACTACAGTAGTAGTAATAGTAGTTCTTGGCCCATGGAGAAACCCCTCCCCATTACATTATTGCAATATAAATAAACAAAATGCAAAAAAAAAAAATCTATCTTGCACGTGAAGAGCAAAATCCAAACAAGTATAACAGTATTCCTTGTCAGATTGTGATATAGGACAGGATGTGATTTTTACATATCGGCTAACTCCAACTCCCTTTTTATATTTTTTTCTTTCCGTGCTTGTTTTTGTTTCAAATATCGGTATTAAATTCCCCTTGCAAATGCTGCTAAATTAGTCTTTCTGCGATGAATAATACATACAAGCGTGCATAAGTAAAGCAGTGTTATTTCTACGTTTTACCCTGTTATGAATGAACAGACGACTAACTGCATCATACTGTTCCACAACCTCATGAAAACAAAATATAAATTGCTTCTTTAACAGTATGTTTTTGGCAAGTTTAGGTTCGTGCAACATAATTTGTTTCGTTTAATGTTGCAAATCAACAAAAAGTGCCATCCTCTCCTTTCAGCATGAGTCCAAGTAAGCTATTTGTGGGATATTATGTCATTGTATGTTTTCTTTACCGACGTGTTGTTTTTGTCTTTTATTTCCATGTATGCTTTTTTTTCTATCAACAACATAAAGTGCAAACGTTCTCCTTCAAAATGAGCCTGAATATAGTATCCTACGACAGATAACTCTTCTATAGTCGTTAGAAGACGCCAGATTGATTGACTACCTAGAGAGGAATTACGCACATCGTTTCTTGACCTGCGCCACCTCTCGCCGCAGGTAACAAATGGCTAGAAGTAACCCCTCCCCCGGGGCTGTATTTCTCCCTGTCTTCGTGATGCGCTTTGTCATCCCCCCCCCCCCCCCCACCCGCCAAAAAAATGCACCAACTATAAGCGTATGTAACAAGACCGTGCGCTTAAAACTGTAATAATGCATCATTACCAACCATATTATTTTTTATAAGACGCATAAACAAGTGAGGAAGGTCAAGGGCAGCAATAGAAGCGGTCTGTGACTCTTAAAGGAAACAAGAAGCGATGTTAGTGTGCAACCGGGAGACGTGGGCGACCGGGCCCTGGCGCCGGGCGCGTGGGTAGCCTGGCTAAAGCACGTGGTCGTCTCGTGAAAACGTTCCGGTTTTTTCCCGTCTCTGAGTTAGCTTCGCTCGGCGACCCATCCCTCTCCCTCCGCCCCACCTCTTCTGGTTACCCATTGCCTCCCCCCCTCCCCGCCAGGAGACGGGACATCCAGTTCAGATGCACGCTAGTCCTTCATGCATGCGTCACAACAATGCAAGTGCGTAGTAAGATTGGCAGGTTCGTGGATTTCATGGTTGTGTGTTCGAGTGTGCGGGGGGGGGGGGGGATCTTGGTGCTTTTTTGCTGTCGTCATCCCCCTCTCTGCTCGTCACTTTCTCTATTTATCTATCTATCTGTTTGTCTCTTTATTTATTTATTTGTTTATTTACTTATTTATTTATTTATTTATTTATTTATTTATTATTTACCAACATACCTTTCCATTAATACGATTATTATTTATCAGTTTATCTTGCCGGTCTCTCCTCTTTTTCTGGAGAATCCCCTCCCTGCCTTTCTCCCGCCTAAGCCTACGGGTGGAGGGTGTGTGTGTGAGCGATCGCCTCTTCCACCACCTGCCATAAAACCGTAGCTGGCAGGCACCTTCTCTGCCTCGGTCCCACGCGACTGTTGCACCCTCGGCGCCCAGTAGGGAAACATGGCACTGCATCTGGGTGCCACGAACTCTTGGCGGGAAGGTGCCAGGATGTGCATGTGGATTAGAGGAGGTAAATAGCTAGATCACAGATTCACAAAAGAGGGGGAGGAAGAGGGAGAGGGTAAGGAGAGAGAGGGGGTGAAAGAGAGGGAGAGAGAGGGGATGAAAGAGAGGGAGAGAGAGGTGGTGAAAGAGAGGGAGAGAGAGGTGGTGAAAGAGAGGGAGAGAGAGGTGGTGAAAGAGAGGGAGAGAGAGGGGGTGAAAGAGAGGGAAACCGAGAGGGAGAGCGACAGGGGGGGGGAAGAGGGAAGGAGAAAGAGAGATATAGAGATATAGATATAGATAGAGATAAAGATAGAGTTATAGATATAGATATATAGATATAGAGATATAGAGATATAGATATAGATATATATCTATCTATATATATATGTAAAGAGAGAGAGAGAGAGAGAGAGAGAGAGAGAGAGAGAGAGAGAGAGAGAGAGAGAGAGAGAGAGAGAGAGAGAGAGAGAGAGAGAGAGTCTCTCATGACAGGGAGAAGGGAAGGTTAACGCAGGCCCGGTTTGGTCACGTGATCAGGTCGGTTGTTTGACGCAACCTGGCAGACCACTACAGCCCAGTGTGTGTCTGGCGCTCGGAGGGAGAGAACCTTCCCAAGCTCCGCGGCGCGCCGGTACGTGCCTCCGTGTTTCGTCACCTTTATTTTGTTTTCCTTTTCCCTTTTCCATTGACAGTCTTCTTCCTCACCTCACTCTCGATTTGTGTGTCCAGGGGATTAGGGCAGTCTGTGGGTACCATGTCATCGACAAAAGTTGACTATGCTGGCATCGTCTGCAGAGCCTGCAGTAAATGCGTCTACCTTGGGAATTCTCAAATATAGGTGTTTTCATTTTATATTGATTTTAGTTTCTTCATTAAGTGTGCACGCTGTCGCATGTCCCTTCCTTGCCGTGCATCTCCCGTGTTCCGTTGGCACAGTGACTGAGGCTTTTTGTGGCGGATAAGGCCTCGGTTCTCGAAGAGCGAGCGTCATCTCTCGCCGCTCGGACGCATCCGATGGCAGTCAGAGCTGGGCCTAACCTGCCACAGGATGCGCTGGTTATTCACCCCAACCTCGAGGGGCCTCTCGGCGGAAGGTGTGGCGGGGATTATATCTTCGCTTAATTGTCAGTATCATCGCCAGCGGGAGTGCTTTAGCTATGGGTAGGACATCACGTGCGCATGACACACGCACGCACGCACGCACGCATGCATGCCCTGACATCCACACCCAAATACCCACACACGCACAAATGAAAACACATCTCGCGCATGGATATATCCGCACATACATACCTATGCATTCACATATATCCACGTATCTTAAAACAGATGCACATGCACGCACAAAGACAAGGCACGCACA
>NC_061851.1:21760397-21777897 GCF_019202785.1 Penaeus chinensis | reverse complement strand
CAGATCATGGAGATGTGGCTTAAATAAGTGGATTTTTACATTTGTCCAAAGGAAATGGAAGAGGACATGGTTAAAAAAAAATTATCATCTGTCTTTTATACTATTAACAATTTTTTGTGGCTTTCTAGGTTGTAAAGAAACAAGAATATTGTTTGTGTATTTCATCACATCTTTTCACTGGGTTGATGCACAACAGTTTAAACTTCCTCTTTTATTTTCAGATTTCTTAATTGTCATAGCCAAAGCACTTGAAGATGTTGACTGCACACCTTGGTCGGTTGGGGGTCAGTGCCTCCCAGCATGTTGTGTGCACTAAGCGATCGCTGGCCTGGGCCATGAGGCACATGCAGGTCGCCCATGCGTCCAGCATAGAATACAAGCCAATCAAGTCCATCTTGGTTGCTAACAGAGGTCAGTTAGTGTCCCTGAAAGTTTGTACTATGTTGTGTATTTAAAGAAATGCCCTGATTTACTGAAAAAGGCTTTATATTGTGACTAATATTAGATTTAGTCATTAAAATCTTAAGCTGCAAAATGGCAAATAAATAATAATGTTAGTTGTTAACATATACTTACATTCAGCAAAATAAGGAAATCACAGCTGTGCCTTTTGTGTAATTAGACTGGTTACAGTTTACAGACTGCAGACATACCATTATGTTATTTGCCTTTTTGTTATGTGTTACAGTATTTTTTCAAATGAAAACAAAAACATCATTACATGTCACTTTTTTCAGGTGAAATTGCAATTAGAGTCTTCAGAGCATGTACAGAATTAGGCATTAGATCAGTAGCAGTATACAGTGAGCAGGACAAAATGCATATGCACCGACAAAAGGCTGATGAATCATACCTGATTGGCAAAGGACTCCCACCTGTTGAGGCTTATTTAAGCATCGCAGAGATTATACGTGTTGCAAAGGTAAGAAGTGTGACATTTTGTTCATTGGGATTTTTTGCCCCAGTTCCTGTAGCTTAAACCTCCATTGTCTGGATAAAGTATGTCATTTTGTTTATACAGTTTTACACAACATTATTTTTTGCATTCATAAGTTTTCTCTTTCTATGGTATTTAGGAATGTACATTGAAAAGAGGAGTTGAAACTCTGCTCTGAATTGTCCTGAAATATTCATAGAACTAAGCAATTGCTATTTTTCTTTTCAGGAAAATAATGTAGATGCTGTTCATCCTGGATATGGCTTCCTCTCTGAGCGCTCAGATTTTGCCCAAGCTTGTCTCGATAATGGTCTCAGCTTCATTGGACCTTCCCCAGAAGTTGTCAGAAAGATGGGTGACAAAGTGGCTGCTCGGCAGACTGCGATAAAAGCCGGTAATGCAAACTTTTCTTTAGGTTGATTTAATGATTGACTATATTTCAGCAGTGATGCAGGTAGTGCTGCACAGATTTTTTTTCTTTGATCAAATGTGCAATTTTTTTTATATGGGAAGTTTGGAATGACTTCTTAAGGAGATAATCCTTTGAACAGGTGTTCAAGTAGTCCCAGGAACCGACAATCCAATTGTGTCCCCTGAAGCAGCACACGATTTTTGTGTAAAATATGGCTTGCCTGTGATGCTCAAGGCTGCGTATGGCGGAGGAGGAAGAGGCATGAGGGTTGTAAGGGAACTTGGTGTAAGTATGATCTACACCAAGGTTGTAAGTTTGGATCTAATCTATTGGAGTATTCAGAATTGCAGCTTATTCATTTTGTTGTTGATAAGAAATAGTTTTACTTCCTTGATTAGAAACTATAGTATACTGAACTTTAAACAGTTAAACTGTATTATGTTTTGTACATCAGGAGGTGAAGGAAAGTTTTGCGCTAGCATCCAGAGAGGCTGAAGCTGCTTTTGGGAATGGCGCTATGTTCATCGAAAAATTCATTGAAAACCCGCGACACATTGAGCTACAAGTTCTTGGAGACAGAGCTGGCAATGTTGTGCACTTGTTTGAGCGTGACTGCTCAGTCCAGCGAAGGCACCAGAAGTTGGTTGAAGTGGCTCCTGCACCAAACTTAGACCAGAGAGTATGTGGTAAAAAGTTTTGATTTTATTGTGTTATCTGAAGTACATTATTATATGAGACCTCTCTTATTCTTTTTTTTTTTTTTTGCCTATATTTTTTAATAATCTTTTTATACTAAAGAAAGAAAAAAAATATATATGTAAATATAAGCTTTTACTTTTCAGATTCGTGAGGCAATGGCAGCAGATGCAGTTAAACTGTGTAAGAGTGTTGGTTATGAAAATGCTGGAACTGTAGAATTCTTATTGGACAATCAGGGTAATTACTACTTCATAGAAGTTAATGCACGTCTGCAGGTAGAACATACAGTTACAGAAGAAATTACAGGGTAAGTCTAGTGATGTTATTTCTAAATCTTATGTTGTCCTAAAGTCTCAAAATTTTGAAAGGTATTTTGGTATTGCTTGACTGGCATTTACAGATAAACCAGAACTTTCAGAATTTAATATAAAATGTTACAAAATATTTCAAATTAATTTGTTTTTCACCATTTGAATTTCAGCATTGACTTGGTGCAGTCTCAGATTCGCATATCAGAAGGAATGACACTTCCAGAATTAGGCATGAGTCAAGAAAACATCACCGCTCAAGGGTGTGCTATTCAGTGCCGTGTCACAACTGAAGATCCTGCCAAAAGTTTCCGCCCAGATACAGGCAGATTAGAGGTAAATTCATGTTGATATTAAAAGAAAATTGATGAATTGGTTGTATACATATCTTTGTTACATGAACACAATTAAATTAAACAGTACTCCAATAAGAAAGGAAAACTTTTCAGACAATACCGAAGAAATGTAATTATCTTTGGCATAAAAAAATACAATTTATTTAGACTGAAAACCACTTGAAAATGTCTTCTGTGAAAAGATATTTACAAACATGGATATCAGAAAACAAAATTAAAAGCATGAAAGTAGCATTTATCCTCATGAAGCTGTTATAGTAACACATATTGTTCAAGGGAAACCTCAAGGCTTTGTAACTTTAAGCTGTTTTGATTGTTACTGAGAAACTTTATAGTATTTGCAACACAATAAGGAATTTCGTTAATTTCACCTTGTACCTGAAACTTACCTTAATGTGCTTCTTCCTTGGCAGGTGTTCCGCAGTGGTGAGGGCATGGGAATCCGTCTTGATGGTGCTTCAGCTTTTGCTGGTGCCATCATTTCCCCCTACTATGATTCGCTACTTGTCAAAGTGATTTCTAGGGCCTCAGATCTCCATGCTTCCGCTGCCAAGATGAACCGATCCCTCCGAGAATTTAGGATTCGTGGAGTCAAGGTGAGGGAATGGTGTTCTGCCTGGTTACCAACAGATGGGGATGATTAGGTTGTGTAGCTGCTGATCTTTATCTTGTTTAAAGATACCTGACATGCAGCTAACCTGGCCCCTCTGTCTGCATTTGATGACATTCATAATGTTAAAATTAGAATATGTTCTACCTAAAGCTGAGAAAATGTATATAATTAATCTAACCATTGCTTTTCAGACAAACATTCCATTCCTGCTGAATGTATTGGAGAATCAGAAATTCCTGAATGGCACCATTGACACAACCTTTATTGATGAGCATCCCCAGCTCTTCCAGTTTGGCCCTTCACAGAACCGAGCCCAGAAACTCTTGAACTATCTGGGCAATGTTCTTGTCAATGGACCTATGACCCCCCTTGCCACAGGTCTCCAGCCTGCTGATGTCCAGCCTATGGTACCTGAAGTCCCGTCTGGTAAGTGACAAGGATATACACAAGTAAATTGTCATAGAAATTTATATAGATAATTTTAGATTTAGAATTTAAAACACAAATGAAGATGGAAATTAGTATATGCTATTTCAGTAAGCCTATTTTTTATGTAAATTGGAAGAGTAGAACATGATTTGGTGAAATAGTATTATTTTAAAAATAATTTAGCATAGAAGTTTGAATTTTAACCCAGTAGCCCTCGATGGGAGAAATACATTAGCTTTTCACAATAATTTTTATTTATTAATCATGTTTTCACTGAGATGGCTCCACAAGTGTTTAATTATCAAGGAGTTAATTACTAATCTGAGCAATCTCATCACTTACCATTTCCCTTGATTTTTGGAAATGTTTAAAAAAAAAATATTATTATTTTTATTGTTATTAACAATTTTGTCAATATTTTGATAATCATAATGACAGTGATTGTGATGATTTAATGATTATAATAATTATTTTATTGTTATTATTATTTTGATAAGATGATAATCATATTGACAGTTATAATAATAATGGTATCCATATTGATAGAAAAAAAACATTTTCCCACAATTTCAAGAAATGGGAAAATCAGGCACAGTCACTAGGGCCTACTAATTGATTCCTTGATGGCTGAGTATTTGTGGAACCATCTTTGTTCAATAGAATTAGCAAAAAAAAAAAAAAAAATACATGAACCTATGGCAAATGGGTTAAATCACAGAACCAAGAATAGAAGTATATGTCAGTAGTGCACTTGTAGGTAGACATAAGTTGTTGTAGTTAATGTTTCAATATTTCTAATGTATAATGAAATTAGTAGAATTGTAAGGGAAGCATCAAAGGGTGGCAGATATTTTGGGTAGTTACATAAAGAAAACGGTTCATCACTGTTACCATATTATTTTTTCCTTATGGAGAGTTGCTGCTAGAGGGCTTACTCTTGATTTATTTATTGAAGACATTCACTGTTTTCATGTATAGCTTCATTGCCTGTCCTGATTTTTATTTTACAATATGGAAACTTTATCATAGAAAACCCATACAAAGAATGAGCTGGAGACAGGACAAAAGAGAATATGACATTTTTAATACCTTCCAACTTTTGCCTCAACATGAAACTCCTATGCCTCTGCAGTATTTGGGGCCAAGGAGACTTAATGTGGAAAGAGAGGCTAGTGTTATAAATCTTAGATTTCTGGACAACCATTTTTCAGTTAGTGGAGAGATATCCATTGGATTTAAGAATAAAGGTAAATAAATGAAAAAGGTTTTATAATAAACTGCATTGTGTATGTTTCGGTGCACATTGTACAATGTATGAGTTGTATCTATGATGCAAGTGCTTTTGTTGATAAGAGAAGAGATAAAGTTTTGTAAGATACCACCTCATAAAAAAGTATTAATCACTGAAGACTGAAATATATACACACTGATATGCAGATTATAATATTGCAAGACATGTAAAGCTTTATTGATAGATGCTAGCATAACTCTTCCAGGTCTAGAAAAAAGTGGATGCTGTAGCATTCTTTGGCAATGCTTTGTAATAACTGCTGTGCTGGATATCTCCAAATTCACTGTTAGTTTTTCAACACCAGCATTTACTGCACTTGAACTATCAGATGCAATTTGAGGAGATATTTATAGAAGCCAAATAATCTCTTCCAACAGATTTCACAATTGGTTTCAGTGGCAACACATGGTTAAGGAAGTGTATTACTTTAATGTGGTGGTGAATGTTCCAAGATTAGTGAATTCAGATGTTTTTAAGAAATGTCCTCTCATAGTAACCCCATTAATTTTCACATTCTGTAGAGTTTTTATGTTTATCTGAGATGATAACTAGACAAATGGACTCAAAAGAAATTTTCATTCTCAAAAATGTGTTAGAATGTATTAGTATAATAATATGCTTCCTGTTTAGAGAATTTGAACCTTGAATTTTGCTGTAGCACTTTGTTTGAAAAAGGTGCAAAAATTATTTCTTTATGCATTTTTAAACCAAGTTTAGTTTTCCTTTCTTTTATAGATATAGGTATAGCTGATTTTACATTCATGAACCAATTATTCTTGCATGATTTCTGGCAAACTTACAATGTTAGCTCTTAAATTTTACAATTTCTTATTGGTTTAGTTTGATTTACATTCCTAAATCACTGGTAAGTATAACACAACAGTGACAGGGACTATAATTCAGAATTGTTGCATGTAACATTTGCAGCTTTATTCTATATAATGATTTGGTTTTGCTATTGTTATTACTTTCTCTTTAAAGTAAATAATTTGCACGCCAAGTAACATTAATTTTTCAAGTGTTTGTTTGTAACTTTTTTGTGAAATACAAGGATTTATAAAAAAAGGTAATGAAGTATAGCTTGCATATGCTAACAAACACACACTCTGATAATGATGTTTATTGCTTTATGGCCTTTATTCAGTTTTCAGATTAAAATTGCAGTGAAGCTCTTATAAATCTGGAATGGCCATTTCTTGTGAGAAGTTAGGCTAGTTACCTTCTCAGAACAAGCAGTGGATCAAATCTCATTGTATGAATTCTTTTTAAAACCCCAAACACACATGTTCTAGCCTTTGCTGATAGTTGATGTACAAGTATACTGTGTAGCAGAGTTTTTACCACAGTGGCATTTTTTTTTAACCAGTACTGCAAATACTGGTAAAAATAACCAGTAGGTTTTAAGCCATTTCCAAAATAGTAATAACTGGGAGACAATTATCCAGGGTCAGTGTGCAAGTGGTACTTCCCACCTTTTCTGGTTTTGCAGTTTTTAAAAGTTTTGTACCAAACAACCACATTTATAGAAATATAGTAAATACAGGTTAAAGGAGAGATTTTATGATGGGGCACTAAGTAGCAGCCCCAAACATTTAATGATACCATCAAAATAAAGTGAAATACATTGATCATATTGAAAAACAAAATGGCATGTAGGGAGGTGTAACCATGGCTTTAGAATTACAGAGAGGAGAATAATGGGTACTAGGAAAGCAGCTATAATTCAGAATATTATGAGGAACAGAAACCAAAAATATTCATCAGTGACTAGTCATAAACAAAAATATTCATCAGTGACTAGTCATAAACAAAAATGTGTATATCTTAATTAAGAGAGAATGCAACCTCTGTTAAGAGACTATGGGGTGCTTGGGAGATTAAGAATAAAGATTTTTGAAAAGAGGAACTTCTTGATTCTCTGATGAAATGGCAAGAGATTTTATTTTATATGTTCCTCATTTACCTCTCTCTTAGCAAGCAGTGATGCAGGTGGAGCTTGGAAATCTGGTATGTTCATTAACTATGTGAGCGGATTACCACTTTTTTGACAGTTTTGTTTTAAGGATATTTTCATTCACTTGAAGGTGTTCTTCCTAGTGCATGTACTCGGGTGCCTGATATGATTGTCACTTATATGTTTTTTAGATTTCTTTTCATATTATTCCTCCTTATTCTTCATTATCATCATCATCTTTCCTTCGCCATATTTTTTTTCTACTTCTTATATCACATCCGCTCTTCTGCATCTTGGAAGATTTTAAATGATGATCAAAAAGATAATACAACTCAGGATTTCACAGCAGGTGCAAATAACAGAATCAAGGCTTTTAGTACCATTTCTTTTGGAGGGGCTTCAACAGTTAGATTGTACAGTGCAATATTTATATTAGAATGTGACTGATGTATATATTTAATATTACTCTGTACATTAACTTTTTTTTTTTTAAAGATTGTTATTAATTACATTTAAGATGTCTGCTGGAATCACAAATACTTGCAGAGATGACTGTAGTTTATTTAACTATTTACAGGCAGGATAGCTTATGCCATTAGTTCTTAGCAACAGTTTGAGAATTACTTTTTTTATGCTAAGTATACACAGACACAAATGAGAATCACTAGTAACCATCAGGTAATGACATTTCTTCTTAGTGTTTTCCTTATAGGAGTTCATCTGGAATGGAGTATAAGAGTATTTAGAAAATTGAGATAAAGAACTGAGAAAGTGTTCTCATTGATTGGAAATGATGACAATGTATTTCACGCTTTTTTTTTCTTTCACCTGTGCAAAAATTAGATTTAGTGTTATGCAGGATTTACTTTCTTTTTGGTTGAGCCATAAATTATCCTGCCTTCACTGGAGAAAATGCATTGTATTGTCACATTGTATAATTGTATAATGTTTTGTGCAAAATCTCATGCTTATTTGTGTGTTGGGAGTGATTAATTCAGCATAATAACTGATATAGTGAGATTTCTTGACTTGGTACAATCATACAATCAATAAAAGAGCAATTTTAATTAGTACATCCTGTCACCATTCTTCTTCATATAGAAATTTATCCTTTGTAGCAATATATGTGTAATCAATATTGTTTTGGGGGGAATTAGATGAAAGGAAATAAAAAAAAAATCCTTAATAGCTTTTTCACACTCATTCACTATTTAACAGCGGTCGAACCTCCGAGAGGCTTCCGTGATATCCTCCTGGCAGAAGGACCTGAAGGTTTTGCGAAGGCTGTGAGGAACCACAAAGGACTGCTATTGATGGACACCACATTTAGGGATGCACATCAGTCTCTCCTTGCCACCAGAGTCAGAACACATGACCTACTGAAGGTAATTTGGGCTAATTCATTGAATAATTAGTATAAATAGGGAGGTATTCATTCAAGGATAATTTGGTTTGTGAAGAGACACACCATTGTGGCAAATGTAGAAATATGTATAAATACGGCTGAATAATTTCTCAGTGCAAGAGATATAAGGGGGCTGGAGACACAGTTAAAATAAAAACTATTAGGAGTGAAGAATTGTACATCTCAGATGAATAGACACTTAAATTCCCAACATTTTATATGAATAAGAATGATGATGCTGTGTCATCATGACTCATTTCATAGTTACTTCATCTTGTATAGCGACCTCAATAATGAGCTATTTTTCCCTTTTTTTTGGCTGCAAATAGTTTAATGATATTTTTAATGCCCTATGCAATGAGAAATGAAAAATATTCCATATCTCGCTGAATATCGCTATGTCATTTCATTTCTTCTGCGTGATGTGATCAAAAGCCCTAGTTTTCAGACACTGTCATCTATTACTCTTAACTCCTTCACTTTATTGATAATACCTCTTCATTTGTCCCTCACATATGTATGAACCAGTACACCCTGAAAGTCACAAGTAAATCAAAATAAATTTAAATTTTCTATGCATTCCATAAAGGCAAAATTAGATATTGGAAATACAGCCTTCTAAAAATTTGACATGATTGTATGCATCTTATTTCTTCCTAAAATCCATGAGTTCTGTATACTCATCATCATAAAGAGAAAACATATTCATAAAATTAGCAAAATATTTCAGCTATTAGTATTATATTTAAAGGATTACTTATTAATAGTCACACATCCAGCACCAGCCAAAAATTATGTGTCTGTGAGTTTGATAGTTTTATTCTTATAATATTACTGCTGGGGCTCAGGAGAGAGGTACATCACTGGAAAGAAGTTTTTTTTTACAAGCAGTGGACACCTTCACTTTCCTAGGTAGACTGTCCTCACCACTTTCATGATATTATATTTAGGGTGGGAGTGCCACACATCTATTGTTTTTTAAACTATGTTCTTATATTTTTTTGGCATCTATAATATGTTTTATGATTTATCATAAACATATTGAGAAAGATACCAAACTTCTTTGTGATGAAGATGAGGAAATTGATAGATTGTATAATATGATTGGAGAGCTGTTGTTTTCCCACAACTATATATCCAAATGACAGCATAGAAAGGGGGTGGCTACTGCATCAACTTAGTGTAAGGTAAATATAATCAAAGTATTTACTACACAAGACTACCATAAGTCCATCTTCTTTCTTTTAGATCTCACCCTTTGTAGCACACAACTTCAACAATCTCTACTCTCTTGAAAACTGGGGTGGTGCCACCTTTGATGTGGCACTCAGGTTCCTCCATGAGTGCCCCTGGGAGAGGTTGGAGAGGATGAGGAAGCTTATGCCCAACATACCCTTCCAGATGCTCTTGAGAGGAGCAAATGGCGTGGGATATACCAGCTATCCCGACAATGCTGTGTACAAGTAAGGGAAATACTAATATATACGTGGGTTTGATTATGCTCATATTTTCTGTAGTTGTTGTTGTTATGTCCCTTTATATATATGTTTCATTATTGGATGTATTATTTACTTTGAATATATCTTTAACTTATGATGCAAACAGATTTTTTTTTTTTCTATTCCAAAGATAACATGAGTTTTTTTCATATTCCAACTTTCAGATTCTGTGACTTGTCTGTGAAAGCAGGAATGGACATCTTCAGAGTGTTTGACTCACTCAATTATCTCCCCAACCTTATGCTAGGAGTTGATGCTGTGGGCAAAGCAGGTAAAATATTTGAAAACAGTCAGTTTTATGCATGGTTAGTGCATAGGTATAAATAAGGGTAAAAGAAACTAATAGAAAAGAAGTGAAATTTTATGTCTATACAGAAATTCTCAAGATTATAATGGTTATTGTGTTTTCCATTTTTTTTTTTTTTTTTAGATCTAAGGGAATGTGGATTAACTAAACTTTTGCCATGGCATACTTGGATCTCCCAGTTGATATCCTATGATGCATATTTTTGGCCATTTCAATAGTTTTACATATTTCTAGTTGAAAGCATCAGATATTAGCATCATGTCATTTTAACCCCTTCACAATGGGTCACGTCTCTAAACGTCATAACAAACCGCTCGAATTGTGGCGTGTGGCTGTACGTTGTGGCGGCGTGCCGAAGTGCTACAAGGCGGTGATTCGGCTTGATGTACTGAAATCCCACGCTCAAAGTCGGCCTGTTGCCATTGATCGCCAGAGCGTAGAGTGGTTTTTTTTTTTTTTTTTTTTTTTTTTTTTTTTTTTTTTTTTT
Source organism: Penaeus chinensis (assembly GCF_019202785.1). Classification (NCBI taxonomy): domain Eukaryota; kingdom Metazoa; phylum Arthropoda; class Malacostraca; order Decapoda; family Penaeidae; genus Penaeus; species Penaeus chinensis. The sequence continues at coordinate 21,767,200 of NC_061851.1, read as the reverse complement.
CCTTCACCCGTCAGCAAGGGGTTAAAGCCTATATATGATCCACTGCAGCTGAGTCATGAAGTAGAGAATGAGATTTTTTATAAACTAGGAGTCTATGGATACATTTTCTGTGGCTAGAAGAATTTAGCATTCATATAAAAGAATATGATTTACTTATACTCATATAAATATGCAGCTCCTGTGCAACATTTTTTGTGTTGTATACATCATGAAGAATTTAGCACCAATTTTATCTTTCTCGTCTTCCTGCAAAATGAAAAGGTATTGCATACTTACTACAATGTGCTCACATGTAAATAATTATCTATTGCAGGTGGTGTTATTGAAGCAGCGATATCATACTCTGGTGATATATCAGATCCATCTAAGTCAAAGTATACTCTTGACTACTACCTGAAGCTAGCAGATGAATTGGTGAAGGCTGGAACACATGTCCTCTGCATCAAGGTGAGATAATTGTTGGAGATGTGTGCTATATGTAAAGAGTTGGTAAGTTTTTTAAAGGTCCGTATCTGTAAGTAAGGTGTTTAAAAATCCATATCTTTAAGAAAGTTGTTTAAAAGCCCATATCTGTAATTGAGTATATCAGTGTAATTATATAATTATTTTTTTTAGTTACACTGATGAGAGATTAACCTAGGACACAGGAAATTTGTCAGTTGTATTTGTTTGATCTGTATTTTTTTTCCATATTGAAATCTTGCGTAGTCCTTATATCATTGCTACTTAATAAATGAGAAATATTAAGGAAATCTGTGATGTCCCAGTCACACGTATGTAAAATTTAGCATGTATATAATAATGTTGCAAGTTGTTTAAAAAAGTGGAAGACTATGTGAATATGTCAAAGTAAGTATGTCAAAATAAGCTTTGTAATGAAATGATTTTTGTCCATGATAGGATATGGCTGGACTACTGAAACCAAGAGCAGCTAAGATGCTCATATCAGCTCTTCGTGACCGTCACCCAGATGTACCTATTCATGTGCACACTCATGACACATCAGGGGCTGGTAAGGAATAGTTTCTGACAACTAATCATTTTGAAAAATTCTTTGTATATGATAATGCTCATTACATATGAGTTCTGAAGCTTATTGATACAAAGTATCTAGTATGTCATTTTCTATGCTTGTATATAAGTGTTATTTATTTTTATATAGGAAAAACAAATGAAATGAAACAGAACAACAATGAAGAATATTGGTACAGCATTTAGATGATTTATGAAGGATCACAGAATAAGATCACAGAATTATTTTCCCCAATATCAAATTCATATCAAACCTCAAGTTCAATAATTTCTCATAATAAACATCCAATAAATCTCATCCAAAGGTGTGGCCTCAATGCTCCAGTGTGCATACGCGGGGGCTGATGCTGTTGATGTGGCAGTTGATTCCATGTCTGGAATGACCTCACAGCCCTCCATGGGTGCAGTGGTTGCCAGTCTAATGGGAGACGAGCTGGACACAGGCATGAATCTTGGAGCTATCAGCCAGTACTCTGCCTACTGGGAACAAGCAAGAACACTCTATGCTCCATTCGAGTGTGCTGTAACCATGAAGTCTGGCAATGCTGATGTATACTTGAATGAGATCCCTGGTGGACAGTACACAAACCTTCAGTTCCAGGTAAATTATTGTTGGATTATGAGCCTTTTTGAAATGAAATGTATGGATAGTTGACCAAGGTATTTTGTGCTGTACAATGTATTTTTTTGGTTGTGGGAAGAATGAAGAAGCTAAAGAGTTATTTTTTTATTTATTCACTGAAGTACAAGCAGGAAGCATTTATAATTTTATGACTCATTTTACTTAAAGACCTTTAGACTTTTATCATGAAAAAATCACATGAAGGTATTATATGTTCAATAAAATTTGAAATGTGGAAGCTTGCATTTTCTATATATTATGTTAGTTGACTAACTTATCTTGTATGATTTAATTCCTCAGGCTTACTCACTTGGATTGGGAGACCAATTTGAAGCTGTGAAGAAGGCTTATCGTGAAGCAAATCTTCTCATGGGAGATTTGATTAAGGTATGATGAACAAAAGTAATTTGTATTCTACAGTGAGAGATCCTAAGTAATTGTCTAAGGATGAGGTTGATTAATGTGAAATGCTGATTCATGTTGTTGTCTTTTCCATTTTTGATAATTGAAATATGTTTCATTTGCATTGCATTGAGATATTTGTTATTGTTACTATTTTCTTTATTATTATTATTATTATTGTTATTATTATTATCACCATTATTGTTATTGTTACTCATTTCAGGTAACACCATCATCAAAGGTAGTTGGTGATTTAGCCCAGTTTATGGTTCAAAACAAGCTGTCTGCTGCTGATGTGGAGGCAAATGCTGAGAATCTAAGTTTCCCCAAATCTGTGATTGAGTTCTTCCAAGGGTATCTGGGTGAACCTTATGGAGGCTTCCCTGAACCACTCCGGAGCAAGGTAGACTACTTGATCTTTGCTGTTTAAGTAACATGTATGATAGTATTGGTGGTGAAATTTTTATAGCAGACTTTTTTTTTCTTTCTTTCTTCTCAATTTATAATAGATTTGGATATAAATATTCTCTATTTGTGTTAACATCTGTCCAAAATAAGTGTAATAAAAAAGAAACATTGAGGTGGCCTGGTTGAAACAAATGAAACTGATATATTTTTTATACATGTTAAGAGATTTTTAGTCACAGGTATTTACTCTTCACCCTTCCTCCTTAGATCCTCAAAGGTTTGCCAACAGTGGATGGAAGACCAGGAGAGTCAATGGCACCAATGAATTTCCAAGACATGAAAACCAAACTTGTGGAGGAACATGGTCCTCGCATCTCAGATTATGATGTCCTCAGCTCTGCCATGTATCCACAGGTATGTTTTGGTGGAAGTTTTTGATTTGCTGTGCTCAGTTATTTTCGAGTGCATGTTTTCATTCTCTGTTGCTTTTGAGGTAAAGGAAGTGTCAGTATAGTTCTGTTTCAGTTCATCACTGTGTTAAAGGAAAATAATTCACTCAAAAGGGAATGTGAAAACATTCATTCATTTTATCTCTGAAGCTCTGAAGATTATCTGTGCAGGGAGATTAGAATGGTATAGCTATAGGATTACATATCTTGCATCTTGTAGTAATATTTAAAGCTTAGGAGAGGAAATGTAAGTGTTCAAGTATTTCTAGAATATTTTGCAAAATTGAAATGTTTCGCTTTTTTCATCAAATAACAAATATAGTGCTAAAAGATGTTGGTGGGATTTTTGTCTGCTGAACCAAGCCATGTGCTGGGGAACATGAGCAGTCAGCCACTCAAGCAAAAAAACAGAAGCTTGGGGAACACATATTTACCTTCCTCTGTAAGCATTTGGCTGCACAATACTCAATTTTCTGGCATTTGAGGCAAAAACAAGGCTTTGCCCCCACATTTCATAGGCTTTAGCTCTTGAACTATCTTGCCCAATGCCAAACAAGCAATCAACTTTGTAGGGCAAACAACTTGCAGCTGGGTGACCACACATGGTGAATGTTCATGCCAACTGGGTTCAGCATATTATGGAAAAAATATGTGCACTCCATCAGCAGTAGATTAACATTTTTTTTCTTTATTCCTGGTACAGGTGACAGATGAATATCTTCACTTCCGTGAAAAATATGGCCCAGTGGACAAATTGGACACTCGTATCTTCTTAACAGGCCCTAAGGTAATGTTTTTCTATTGAATTTTAGTTTGTAGTTTTGCTCATTCTATATTATAAAAAAATGTTCTTATTTTATGTGGTTCCAGGGCTGACAGTCATAGGACAATTCAAAATTGAGCTAATTTATATGTGATTTAATTTATCAGGAATTTTCATGGTATTATATGGTAAAATATATGCATTCTCATTACTGATCTGGCGCCAGTTAAAATGTCACCGATTTATACAGATTTAGAAAAAATCATTGTACTATGCATCCCTTGTTCATTAAGTTTTCTAGTTTGTAGTTCATAAGGAAACTGATAACAAAAAAAATTATGATTTGTTTTCTTTTATAATACAGTCCACACATTTTTAGTTTTTGAACAATCTAAACATCAATACACTATCAATATATTAAGGGCTGTTTGGAGTTCACTTTGTTCAGTATTTGCTGAGGAGTATTGAAAATTATTCATATCTGATAACATCAGTTTTCCAGTAATGCTGCATTCAATTTTATTGTCTATGAACAACTTTCAGTATTTACCTATATATATATATATATATGCAGCATTTTGAATAGTTTCAATTTAAGTTTGCATAATTGCTGTCATTGTATTGGGATTTTGATGGAGATGACTGTCAGGAATTAGAATTATTTTATACACCACAAAGTAGTATTAGGGCTCAAACACTTCACATCTGAGCTTTGTCTCATGTGTCTATGGTCTGTAATGACTGGGGTATTGATGACCAGTGGTAAGAAAGATCAGAGGTCAGGAAGATGAGTAGTGCATCTGTTCTTCCCTATTGTTATGGTGGAAAATCTGAATGGACTGTATGACCTGTAAAGGTTTCAGAGATGAAAAGAAAAACAAATCCTGAGTAATAGTGAAGAAATATTTCCTAAAAAAAATGTAGTGATCGAGTTTTACAAAGTATTCAAGTTTTTTTGTAAATGAAAGGGATTTTTGTCAATTATGTTCAGCTTCATAGCATGGTATAACTGCAATTAGAGATACTGTTCACTAAATCAGAAAGATGGTGGATTTTAAATAAATATTTCTATCATAGGTTGGAGAGGAGTTTGAGGTGGAAATTGAAAAGGGTAAGACTTTGCATATCAAGACCCTGGCTATGGCAGAAGATCTTACTCCTAATGGAGAGCGTGAGGTCTTCTTCGAGTTGAATGGACAGCTGAGATCTGTTATGGTCCGTGACCAGACTGCTGTCAAGGTAAGGATGGTGACATTTTGATTATTTTGAAAATGATTCCCAAAAATAAAAGATATTGGGCTCTTTCATTATGGACTTCTTGATATATACAGTTTGCTAGTAGTTTTTAAAATGAATATATGTATTCTGTCCAACAGGAGCTGCACATTCATCCCAAGGTAAACACAAGCATAAAGGGCCAAGTGGGAGCTCCAATGCCTGGTACTGTTATCGACATTAAAGTGAAGGAAGGAGATGAAGTGAAGAAGGGCACCTCCATGGTAGTCCTATCTGCAATGAAGATGGAGATGGTCGTCCAGAGTCCATGCGATGGTGTCGTTGAGTCAATAGCTGTCACCAAAGACATGAAACTGGAGGGCGATGATCTAGTGCTGACAGTAACTCCCAAATGAAGAGTTGTGTAAAGTCATGAACTCTTTTCACCAATGTGTCTGGGTCAATGGTAACTCTGTTCTTAGATTTATTTTGTTATTTATTTTGTTTTTACTTTTTCTTTTATTTAATTAAAGATTCTGAATGTATAAGTATCATATGGCAATAGAATGACTTTTTGTCATGTTTACTGCATTCATATGTGGTTCTTTCTGACAAGCAAAGCGGTCTATGATCAGGAAAATTCCCTTATAGTAGAAGTTGTGCATCTAACCAACCTAGTATCCAGTTTTTGATAGGTTGAAAAGGAAGGCATGTAGAAAGGTCCATGGAAAATTGTCTCTAACTTAAAATATGTTTCTTAAGAAAAACAAGAAAGAGGTTTTAAGATTTCTGTACAAAGTTCAGACTCATTATTTTATAAAAGAAAAGAAAAAAAGTCCAGTATAACTTTTAAAAATGTAGGGTAAATACCATTAACATAGGTCACAGCAGACCATTTGTAGGATAGAAGAACAGTATTATGATATGAGTTGTTATGTATAGTTTCTGTAATCCATATTTTCTTTTTTTTTTTTTCTTTCCTTTCTCTTTCACATTTTCTCCTCATTTTTGGTATTACAATTGTACAAGAAGGCATGTTACACTGATTATCCCAGGGACCAACCCACATTCAAACACAAGTAGGATAGGAAAGTCTTAGAGAGCAGTTGAATAAGTTAAATTGGATTTATGTTCTTTTTTTAACAACAAAAGAAGAAAGGGCTTAAATCAAGAAACATACTACACTTTTTCTAAAAATATATTAGATTTTCTGAGAATTCCGTTTATAAGAATGAGTATTTGAATTTGGGAAATTTTGTAGTGAGAAAAAATATTATTTTGATGGGATGTGACAATCTTTGTTCATGTGTATTATGAATTCCTATGGTTTTCACTTGAAAGATTTATTGCTACACATATTACCAGTGTGGAGAAAAAGGGAAATTTACACACACAAGAAAAAAGAGAAAGCTTCAGAGAAATTGTTATACAGGGCATCCCAAAAGTTATGTCACATATCTGTAAAAATGAAAGAATTTGTAATTCTGAGTAGAAAGTCACATCTATATAGGTATTCCTTTTTTAATCTGAGATGGATTTGTAAAGTTACGCATAGCATGTTAAAACAATTATTGGAGTCCAACAAGAAAGGGTAGTTATAGTTCTGGAAAATTATAGAATTTAATATTTTTTTATGCCAGATTTTCTACTTTCAAATTGACTTTCACTTTTACAAATATCTGGAATGGCTTGAGGGGCACCCTTTGTTGTATGAATGTGTCAGGTCAATATTCTGTGAATAGAGTATAACTGGAGTTGATGGTAAGATTTAGCTGCCTGACATGTTTTTCATATATTTCATTTTTATTTTTGTGTTTAAAGTATGATTTTCTTCATTTATGTTGATATTTTTTATACATTGGTTTGTGGTCATGTATTTTTTTCTGTGAAAGATTTTCAAATGATGTTTATA
>NC_061851.1:21745397-21752897 GCF_019202785.1 Penaeus chinensis | reverse complement strand
AAATCTCTCTTGGAATTCATATTGGTTTCCTTGTTATATATGAGTATGAAGTCACAATGCTATGGTAAATCCTAGGAACTCAACATAAAAGTAAAATTTTGTGGAAAAATGAAGCACCTACAATCCTCCTATTTTTGCATGAGTTGGTTCATAAATCAGGAAGTAATTGCATGATAATTTCAGTATGGTATATGCAGATCTTTGCTAAACAGCTATAAACATTTCTAGGCCAGGTCATTTATTTGTATATCTTGCATAGTGATGGTTACAAAAAATATAGTCCCTTTTATGTCACTTGATTTTGATGTTGATAATGCTGATGCTCTGATTACCAATTTTGCACGTTCCTCTTCTATGATACCATCACTTTTCATACATTTTTACTGTATGGCACACTTTGTAATTTCATTGTTTTTTAATGTGATATCCTTTAAGGCTCATGATGGTAGTTTTTATGAACAAATAATTATGTTGAAATTTTTAGCCTTATTACATTTGTACACATTTAGCCTTATTAGATTATATATCTATATCTTTTTTCTCTTCACTTTCTATATCAGCTGACTGCACATGTGCAGCATTCAAAACTATAGGGAAGAACACGATCATTTCTTTTAAATCAAATCTGAATTGATGCCCAAAAAATCTTCCATTCCATGTCATACTTACGTATGTAGCCATTACTTCAGGGAAAAAATGGGAAAAGTCATTTTGCCACTACATTTTTTATTTCTCTATTACATTTCTTGTGTCTTGTGGGCAAAGATGATATGACATTGTTGTGCTCTATTCTGTGTGGTGCAAGGCAAAAGAAAGAATCAGTCATTTATCTATGTAATTTAAAGGAAGAGTTTGCATGACAGACAGTAAATCAATGGCAATAGCAAGTTTCTGAGATACAAAATACCAAGGACTTAAATAAGATCATAATAAACTAAAAAATATTTAATCAAGAAATTATATATGTTCGGTAAATTGCCTTCAACCTTCTTTTTCCATTTTTAAAACAAAATGAAAGTACAATTGTGCTGTAGGATGTACAAAAACACCTCTTCATAGCATAAACTTTTATTTTCATGAAAGTCACACCATCTTGCAAGTACGCTGAACCCCAAAGAGAAATCATATTGGCAAGTGCACACACATTTCCTTATCTGTGACAATATTGTCTATGTGTTCAAAATCCACAACTGTTACATGAGTGCTAGCAGTATAAACATAGTAGCAAACAAAATAAACCATTTAAATTGATTAATAACTTCAAGACTAATGAACAAATAAACAATGATAATGTAAGATATTACATTCCTTAACAAGGCTTTAATTTTGACAATTCTTTTAAAGCAGTATCTTAGTCTTGATGATATACAAAAATATTTATACAAGATTTGGTATCCTATGCACCAGCTTTTACATTCCTCTGCACAGGATGAACATAAATATCATTTTGTTTAGTGATATTCAATCAAGTGCCCTACAGCCATAAGGAAGAAGCAATTTTGTATCTTAAGATGTTTAACAAATTTACGAGTCATTTACATGCTAACAAACTTGCACAGAACTAATCATTCTGATTTGTAACCAATAATACTGCTCCAGTTAGAGAAAAAAAGACCAGAGGTTTACCAATGTCTACTACAATACACATAAATTTGTCAATAGATAATATGAACACAATATTGCAACCCCTTGAAATGAATGAAAAGAAAAATACAAAAATTTGGAAAGTTGGAAAGATTCATGCATAAATACAAAAAAAATATCACAGATAAAACAGTTGTCCAATATGTCCACATTTTCAACACTGTTGATTTTGATAGTAATTTTGTTCAAAAGCAAATAAATCCTTTATTACAAAGTTCACTCTACTGAGTAATAATCCCACTAAAAGCTTTTATGTTTGCACTGAAAAATGACAGCACACAAATACAGCAAAATCATGCTATAATACAACAGGAAAAAAAAAATCATATCACAAAGACTGTTGTGAGGGATAGTAGAGATCATGCCTCTGCTCTTTTTACCTCTCAATACATGAATTTATCATTCGGATTCCATAAATGATCACATAACTGGGAAACAGTGACGAGAGACAGTAACTTCACTTACGATACAGATATCCAAATAATTGTCTGAAGGAAATGTTACATCATGTAAAAGAAAAAATTAAAAAAAATTAAAGGATGATGTCAAGTTTCCAAACATTTAAAATTTACAAATTATAAAATTACAGCAATGAGATACTCTAATATTTAATGATTATCTACAACTTAAAAAAGAAAAATAGAACTTTGCACAGATACTGCATGTGGAACATTTCCTCCTTAATACTGAAAGAATACAATCTTCCAGAATGTCACTGCCATGGAAAGCCAAGCTGACAATACCCCACTGTTGCCAGACAACCTCAAGCCTCTGAACTCTAACATACTCAAACAGGACAGTCCAAAAATAACATTTTCAAAAAGATAATAACTCTAATATTACACAAGGTCTAAGGATAAACTAGACTGAGCAAGTATAGAATCTGACTCCATTTTTGTTTGCTGAGAATCTTATTAATGGTAACAGAGGCCTCTAGGATGCCTGCAACCCTGGAATAGGTCTGCCAATTATCACAGTGACAATACATGCTGGGCCACTTACAATATTAATGCCACAAGATGATGTCACACACCATCAAATCAATAATGGCTACATATGCCTTTACACAAATGTAAAGATAATGATTATGTATATTATGTACATATGATGAATTATCACATTTATATACAAGGAACAGGATTATGAGCTGGGCTAATTACAGATAGGATCAGTGTTGGTCAACAAATTTTGAGAGACGAGGATGTAGAACTGTACTGTAGTGAAGGCCATGTCTACGGATAGTGGCTGCTGCTAGGCACTGTAAGGAAGTGTAATGAAGTGGATTTATTAACTGGGACAAGCGCTGGCCACGGGAAGCACGCAAAGAAGCAAAACTCTGGCCTGAGCCATTTAGAGTATCTAAGTGAGCACCAGCAGCAAGGAGGGAAGTTAGTAATTCACGACGACACTGTTTGTTACTAGCTAATGTGTGTAGTGGGGTGTTGCCCTGCTGATCAGTAGCACATGGATCAGCCCCAACTTCTAGCAGTAAAGATACAACCTCCAAGCTTGGGAAAGTACAAATGGGGAATCTCCCAACTGTTGCAGATGAGTCACGTGAGCAAGCAAGGTGGAGAGGCGTGACACCACCCGTGCCTCGGGGGTCCATCCGTACAAGGTGATACACGGCTTTCCTCATGGTGTGCCGCTGTAGAGTTGTCAGACCTGGCCCTAATTTTGTAAGCAAACATACTAAATGCATTGTTATAACTAGTGTGCGGTGGAAGTAAGTAGTGTCGCGCTCACCCCCATTGGCCAAGACTGTTCCACAACCTGAATTATTAACTTTGCTTAGCTGAGACATACCTACTTCTACCTCTCGCATACATTTCTCAAACACTCTCATCATATCACAGAAGTTGACCACCGGTACTCTCCTCCCTCTGTTCTTAGCTTCACTCATCATAAATGAAAATAGCTCAGCAAATGATACAAATGAACTCTGGGTCATTGGACTTAGGGGTTCAAGGATTTTTTGTTGCATGTCAAGGGCATACATCCAAAGTGTTATACATCTGTCAAAGTTTCCAGTATCAGCATACACAGCACCTCGATAACGGATGTAATAACTGGTATCTGGATGTGCTGGTCCCAAAATCCTCTCCCTAACAAGGAGTGCCTGCATTCTCATCTCATCAGGATCTGAGATTATTTCATCTAGCTGTTGCATTGTCATCACTTCTACTGAATTTTCATAGGCAGCAATGGGTGACTGTTGTACTGGCTTGGGGTAAATCATTAAATCATACTCATACCTGAAACAGAATTCAAAATGCTCATTTTAAACATAAAAATCAAGAGTGAGACATAGCAAGAACAGTATTTCCAGCAATATCTTCAATATGAAGCAAGAACAAAATTTTGAAAGAATGTCACAGCTTAATTCTAGAGAACCTTACCTTTCAGACATAGCCATTTTCCAGAATCTGAGAGCCCCGAGCATATCCCGTTTCTTGTCAACATATGTAGCCCCTAGAAGTTCTAGTGCGTCAATCTTGTCCTTTCGTGACACCAGATCTGATCTAGAGATGAGGTATTCCACAATGTGTGTGTGGCCTGTTACGCTGGCTGCTAAAAGCGGTGTCATTCCTGAAAAAAAAAAAAAGAACTGTGTTAATCTCACAGTTAGAAGGAGACCAGAGAGGAAAGGGGATGGCAGATGAATAGGAGGGAGAAAAAGGAAAGCATAAAAAGGGATGGTAGGGAAAAAAAAAAGAGATAAAAACTGGGGAAGGAAAGAGTCAAGGACAAAAAGCATAAAAAGAGAGAGCTTGTGAGAGTCCGAGGGGAAAGAGAGTGGGGAGGGGGAAGATGAAAGAGGGGGAGGGAAAGAGAGAGAGAGAGGGGGGGAAAGTGAGAGAGGGGGAAAAGAGAAAGAGGGTGAGGAGAAGAGAGAGAGGGTGAGAAGAGAGATAGAGGGTGAGAAGAGAGAGAGAGGGTGAGAAGAGAGAGAGAGGGTGAGGAGAAGAGAGAGAGAGGGGAGGAAAAGAGTGAGAGAGGAGAGGAGGAGAAGAGAGTGATTGTGTGGAGAAGAGAGAGAGAGAGAGAGAGAGAGAGAGAGAGAGAGAGAGAGAGAGAGAGAGAGAGAGAGAGAGAGAGAGAGAGAGAGAGAGATGAGAGTAGAGTAGAGGAGAGGAGAGGAGAAGAGAAGAGGGGAAAGGAGAGGAGAGGAGAAGAGGGGAAAGGAGAGGAGAGGAGAAGAGGGGAAAGAAGAGGAGAGGAGAGGAGAGAACAAGACAGAAGAGACAAGATCAGACAAGAAGAGAAAGCAACTGGGAGAGCGAGAAAAGCGGAATCCATGCGGCGGAAAGAGGGTGATACGAATGACAGGGCGGAGGCGCCGCGGGCGAGCCACCGTTGGCCCTCACCGTAGGAATCCACGTCCATCTTGGCACAGTGGTCCAGCAGCAGCTTCATGATCTCGAGCGAGCCGGACTCGGCGCAGTCGTGCAGCGCCGTGTTGCCCTTCACGCTCTTGCGGTTGACGTTCGCCGCGATGTCGATGAGGTATTTGGCGATGTCGAAGTGGCCCTTGTAGCAGGCGATCATCAGGCACGTGTGCCCGTGGCGATTGGCGACCTCAATGTCTGCAAGCAGGGACAGGAGCATGAGGACGTTGGCAACTTAACTGCCTACTTGCAAATTTTAGTTTTCTGGCTCACAAAACCATATTATACAAACCATATTATACACAAAACACGCGTGTGCGTGTGTTTTGTGTGCGTGTGCGCGTGTTTTGTGTGCTTGTGCGTGTTTTGTGTGCGTGCGTGCGTGTGCGTGTGCGTGTGCGTGCGTGTGCGTGTGCGTGTGCGTGTGCGTGTGTGTGTGTGTGTGTGTGTGTGTGTGTGTGTGTGTGTGTGTGTGTGTGTGTGTGTGTGTGTGTGTGTGTGTGTGTATGTATGTATGTATGTATGTATGTATGTTTGTATGTTTGTATGTATGTATGTATGTATGTATGTATGTATGTATGTATGTATGTATGTATGTATGTATGTATGTATGTATGTATGTATGTTTGTATGTTTGTATGTATGTATGTATGTATGTATGTATGTATGTATGTATGTATGTATGTATGTATGTATGTATGTATGTATGTATGTATGTATGTATGTATGTATGTGCGCGTGCGCGTGTTTTGTGTGCGTGTGTTTTGTGTGCGTGTGTTTTGTGTGCGTGCGTGTGCGTGTGTGCGTGTGCGTGTGCGTGTGCGTGTGCGTGTGTGCGTGTGCGTGTGCGTGTGCGTGTGCGTGTGCGTGTGCGTGTGTGTGTGTGCGCGCCCCACGCGCCCCACCCAAAGCCCCGACCGAAAGGAAAATCCAGCCGTGAGAAGGCTGCTTTGAGCTCACCAGCATTGTGTTCCACGAGGTACTTGACGATGTCAAAGTGTCCGTCAAAGCAAGCTGCTCTGAGGGGGGTGGAGTTGGTCTTCGTTGTGGCGTTGACGTTGGCGGCCTTCCCTAACAGGTAGGACACCACGTCGAGGTGGCCAGCGGCGGCGGCGCACCACAGCGGGGGGGCCCCGTCTATGGTTTCGCCGTCGAATACCACTGTGGGGGACACAATCTTTGTTAATACTGCAAACAAGCAAATCAGCACAGGTGATTGTAAAACCAAATGAGGGAATGGTCAAAGAAAATCGTTGCACCTCCAGATAAGTCATTATTCTCACCGCACACACAAAGATCAGGCGGGTCTGGCATATCAACAACGCCGATCTACCGCCAAGTCACGCCAGTCTTGCTCTTCGTATTCACTCACCTGATCCCACCTGCTCTAAGTCGGCGTTGCAGCGTTCGACCAGGTACTCGACGCAGGAGAGGTGGCCGTTCTTGGAGGCCATGACGAGCGGCGTGGCGCCGTTCGTCCGCGCGCTTACCATACGCGCCACCTCGCTGCGGCTACGGTGGTCAAGGAGCATCTGTTGAATGGGAAGGGGAGCTTAGCAAAGGGTTTCATTTGGGAGAGAAGCGTATAATCATGTAAAATTACTTTTTTTCGTTTTACAGTATTTCAATAGTTTATTATACTCTGTCACGCGGACATACAATATGCGTCCTCGAGAAAATGAGGAGCGCAAAACGAACAAATGCCGCTTACAGTACAGATTCGCACGGGCGAATTCGTTACTGCAAGAACAACGGTGACAGTCTGATCAAATACGTTTGGCATCTGCATCAACCTCATTCGTGGTTGCCATGGTAACTTTAGTACAGCTGCAATTAAGGCTACTGTTGTGTGAATTAACACCAGCTTCCAAGAGGAACGCCCGAATATTCAACAATCACCTTTTAAACACAAAAGGAAAACACACCAAACTGAAGTAATAGTTCCAAACACACGCATGAGACAAGAGAAGGTCAAGCTCTCCCAAGTGCACCGTCGCGCTGACAGCCGACGTCCATCGCTGAAGCGTGACCAACGGCGGCATATTCTGGCGTCATGCCGGTGCATCGGAATCCGGTTTTCCAGAGCAAGAGCCATCACATAAATGGGCACTCAGAGGAAGGGCACATTACAATGATGGAAACGACGATAGTAAGGATGATGATTATAGTGTTACTAACAGCTGGCAACTAAGAGATGCGTCACTCTCTCTGCATGCTGTCCTTGCAATACTCAGTGTCAATCATATTCCAAATCCCAGCTTGTTTTAGGGGGAATGTACTTCTACCGTCATTACAGCTGTATCTGATAGTACTTGGTAATATTACTATTTATTTTGTCCGAACTACCACCGAAATACTATGATCAAACATACCACTACTGTCGCGATCGTCACTAATATTTCTATATTTCATCAAGTTAATATGGCTTGTAAACTTCCATGTCTACGTCACCATTGTTTACTTCGTC
>NC_061851.1:21740397-21742897 GCF_019202785.1 Penaeus chinensis | reverse complement strand
TAGACGGTGTTTGAGCGCGTGCACATATGTACGTCATTCCAATTCATATGCGCCTGTGCTTGTGTGTTCGTAAAATGTGATGTGCCTGTGCGCGAGTGTGTTGTCGGGCGTTTCTGTAGCAAGTGTCCGACAGCTGAGCCTCCTTCCCGGCCGCCTGCCCTACAGCCGACCTAAAACTCTCTAGATGTAGAATTGGCAAGCGAGATCTAAATGACCTCCTGCATGAGTGTGTGTTTTGTAGGTGGGAGAGCCTGACATCTGCTGACGCGATGCTCACGGTTTTTACCCAATTAGCGAGGAAATGAGGGAAATTTATCTGGTGTGGGGTCCCTTCTGGCATTTGCTATTTTGCATAAGGTTCTGCTTCGCTTTTTCCCCTTTCCCCTTCCCCCTCCCCCTCCTCTTCCCCACCCCTCCCAGGGAGAGGGGACTCGTGCCCTTAATTCAACAACCTACAACCGCTTAGCAATGATGCTTTGCCCCCGGGCGCCGATCGACAGACTTGGACGACCCTGACCTACATGGCCTCGCCCCCCTTCCCCCACTTTCCTGTGCCCCCCCCTCTTCCCCCCTCTACCTCCCTCCCTCTGCCCTTCTCGTAGGAACAGCCATCGTTATCTTCCTCCCCGATCGTTTACTCTTTCTTCTTTACCTCCTAATTTGTTCTCCTTTTTTCTTTTTCTTCCTCCCTCTGTCCATTTTTTTGCTCCCCTTCTCCCTCTCTCGTTTTCCTTTTCCTCCTTCTCTTTTTATTCCCTCATTAAGTCTTCATTACCCACCGCTATAATTACCCAGAAATAATTGTAACGGGGAAGCAGGTCGTCAAAGCAGTAATAAAGGGAATTATTAGAAATAGTGAAAATATAATACTCTTGTTGCAGACTAATCCACAGAAAATAACATGGAAAATAAGTCAATAATGTTCTTTTTTTATGAGAAAAATAATAACGAAAATACAAATAATAATCATGATACTGATAATGAAAATACTAATAGATATGGCAATAGTAACGACAATGATAATGGCACCGGTAACAACAGCAATCGTACTACTGATGCCAAATATAATAGCTAAGATTTAAAAGCAATAAAATAACATTTGTTGATCAAGACCTGTAGAGAAATCATTAAACTGCAGCAGCCACCCAGGGCGCGCGGCAACCCCTGGCGGGTCAGGCGGCGGCGAGGGAGAGGTATGCGGGCATGGGGGGCGGGGGGGGGGGGGGGAGTTTACAATGCAGTCCTTTTAATCGGTCTCTAGCTTCTTCCTTTTCATCATCTTCCTTTTCTGTTTATCAATTTTCCTAATCATCCCTCCTCCCTCTCTATACCTCACTGGCACGGGCTGGCACCCACAGCAGGTGGGCATGAGTCAGACTGACCCTGGTGCCAGCTCTTCCACTCACCCCCTCTCCCCTCCCTCCCCCCCGCTCTCGGCTCCCCTGCCAACATTCCCAAGTAAAACAGTAGGGAATCAAAGCAGGGTTCATCACCTTGGCGAAACTTCATCCTACCCTTGGCCCCTTTACCCTGCACCTTGTACCCTGTACCTTGTACCCTGTACCCTAGACCCCCTATTCTCCTCCCTCCTTTCTCCAGCATGTCTCCAACACACTTGTTTTCCCACACGTAATTACCTTACTTAAGCCACTTTCCCCTCCGCGGCTGCAGACTTCGTGCGCCGCGAATCTTAGGCCCCGCGGCACGCTCGCTCGCACGCACGCACGCACGCTCGGCCTGACTGAGCATCGGGCTGGCGATCGCTCTGCCTGGACGTGTATTTGACTGTAGGAATGGCTGACTGACGAACTAGTTGACTAATTGACTGTGGGAAAATGATGAGAAGGGAGAGGGTACGTCTCCTCCTTCTACCTTCCTCTCCTCGTCTCCTCCTTCCACCTCCCTCTCCTCGTCTCCTCCTTCCACCTCCCTCTCCTCGTCTCCTCCTTCCACCTCCCTCTCCTCGTCTCCTCCTTCCACCTCCCTCTCCTCGTCTCCTCCTTCCACCTTAGTCTCGTCTCCTCCCAACAACCTCTCGTTGGCTCTCTCTTCTCCCGCCCTCTTCCTTCCCTGCCTTCTCCCCCTTTCCCCTACTCCCCGGCTTCTCCCCACCCCCTCCTCCTCCGCCCAATCACCTGCCACAGACTCCCATTACGGAATGACGGAGCGAAACATGAGCCGAACATGTTTCTCTCCCATTCAATCACTCTGTCACGCTTGGCCTACTGTCTCTTTTGTCTCCTAAGGGGGACAAAAAAAAAACACAAGCGAATAAAAACAATGATAATAATGCTGATAATAATAATAATAATGCTGATAATGATAATTATGATGATAATGATGATGATAATGATGATGATAATGATGATAATGATGATGATAATAATAATAAAAATAATAATAATAATAATAATAATAATAATAATAATAATAATGACAATAACGATAATGATAATGTTAATGACGGTAATAACAATAATAATAATAATAATAAAAACAA
>NC_061851.1:21732897-21735397 GCF_019202785.1 Penaeus chinensis | reverse complement strand
CCCCTCCCCCTCCCTTCGCTCAAGTCGGTACTCCCTGCACGCCCCCCCCCCCCCCCGTTAACCCACCCCCGCCTCGCCTTCCACTCCCCTCCACTCGTACTTTTCCGCCCTCCTGTCTCTCCCTTTTCTCTTCATACTTCCTTTCCAAACGGGAAGTGAAGAAGTGTGAGAAGGAAGAGAAGAGAAAAGTACGAAACAGGAAAAGCGTAGTGGAGATTAAACTAGAGAGGCAGAAGAGGAAGGACGAAAGACAAAACGAAGGGAGAGGTAGTACAGCCCTACCCCTCCCTCCCTCCCTCCCTCCCAAGAAGTCGACGATCCCCTCATGTTTGTTGCATCACCTAAGTGACTCGACAATTTTTTTCCCTATGTAGCTCTCTCTCTCTCTCTCTCTCTCTCTCTCTCTCTCTCTCTCTCTCTCTCTCTCTCTCTCTCTCTCTCTCCATTTTCTCTATCCCTCCTCATCATCGCCTTCATCTTGAGAGAGAGAGAGAGAGAGAGAGAGAGAGAGAGAGAGAGAGAGAGAGAGAGAAGAGAGAGAGAGAGAGAGGAGAGAGAGGAGAGAGAGAGATGAGAAGAGAGAGAGAGAGCGAGAGAGAGAGAAGAGAGGAGAGAGAGAGAGAGAGAGATGAGAGAGAGAGAGAGAGAGAGAGAGAGAGAGAGAGAGGCGAGAGGAGAGGAGAGAGAGAGAAGGAGAGAGAGAGGGGAGAGAGAGAGAGAGAGAGAGAGAGAGAAGAGGAGAGGAGATAGAGAGAGAGAGAGAGAGAGAGGTAGAGAGGCGAGAGGAGAGAGAGAGAGACGAGAGAGAGAGGAGAGAGGAGAGCGAGAAGAGAGAGAGAGAGAGAGAGAGAGAGGAGAGAGAGAGGAGAGAGAAGAAAAGAGGAGAGAGAATAGAGGAAGAGAGAGCGAGAGAGAGGAGAGAGAGATCGAGAGAGGAGAGGAGGAGAGAGAGAGAGAGGGAAAAAGAGAGAGGGAAAAAAAAAGAGAGGAGAGAAAGAGAAAAGGGGAGAGAGAGAAGAAGAGAGAAAGGGGAGAGAGAGAAGCGAGAAGAGAGGGAAAAAAAAGGAGAGAAACAGAGAGAGAAGAAAAAAGGGGGAGAGGGGAGAGAGTGAGATGAGAGAGAGAGGGGAGAAGAGGAGAGAGAAGAGATGAAGGGGGCGATTAGAAGAGAGAGACGAGAGAGAGAGGGAGAGAAAGGGAGAGAGAGGAGGGGAGAGAGGAGGGAAGAGAGAGAGATTAGGGAGAGAGGAGAAAAGAAGAGAGAGAGAGAAGATGAGAGAGGAGGGGAGAGAGAGAGAGAGAGAGATGGAGAAGAAAGAAAGATGGGAGAGAAGGAGAGAGGGGAAAAAGGGGAGAGACGGAGAGGAGAGAGAGAGAGAGAGAGGAGAAGAGAGGGAGAGAGAGAGAGAGGAGAGCGGACGAAGAATGAGCGGGAGGGGGGGGAGGAGGAGAGAAAGAGAAGGAGGAGAGGGAAGAGCGAAGGAGAAGCGGGAGAGAGAGAAGGGGAGGGGGGAAGAAGGGGAAAATGTGAGTTCGGACCGAGGAGAGGGGATTGGAGAGGAGAGATGAGAGAGAAAAAAATCATTAGAGAGAAAAAAAGAGAGAGAAGAGGGGAGAGAAGAAAAAAGAGAAGAGAGAGACAGAGAGAGAGAGAGAGAGGGGGAAATGAGAGAGAGAGAGAGAGGAGAGAGAGAGGAGGGGAGAGAGAGGGGAGGAGGAGAGGAGGAGAGGGGAGGGGGAAAGGAGAGAGGGGGAGAGAGAGAAGGAGGGGAGAGAGGAAGGAAGAGAGAGTGGGAGGGGAGAGAAAAAAGCGGAGAAGAGGAGAAAGGGGAGGAGAGAGAAGAGAGGGGATTCATTTATTTAGGTAGGCGAGAGGTCACAGCCAGGCAAAAACTGGCGCGTTTCATTTACACGCGGTTGCGACCCCGTTTTTTAATTGGGACCCCAGGCCTTTGAAAATTTTCCCAGTTGACCCCAAGACTCCAATCTGGCACTGACCGCTCTCGAAATGACACCAAGAATTTCCATTTGACACCAAGATTCTGATCAATGTGGGAGCCAAAGAAAAGAAGAAACAAGGAGAGACACGGAGACACAAGGACACGAGGCCATGAGGACACTAATCGGGGGACAAAAATCCACGTTCGTGATATTGACCGAGCAAGCAGCGTGTTTCTGGCTGAGTGCTTGGTTGTGCTTTCTTCTCTTATGTTTTGTATATATCGGGGTGTATGTATGTCGTACTACCCACAACATATGTGTATTATATAATTATATATAAATATATAATATGTATTTATGGGGTTTTGTGTGTATGTGTAAATGTTTAAATTTTTTGTTGGTGTGTGTGTGTGGATTTGGTGTGTGTGTGGTGTGTGTTTGTGGTGTGTGTGGGTGTGTGTGGTGTAATATTAAATAATCCCACCAACACCCCCCCCCCCCCCCCCCCACCACACACCACACACCCCCACCCACACTACCTAAACAAACCACCACCCAA
>NC_061851.1:21692897-21727897 GCF_019202785.1 Penaeus chinensis | reverse complement strand
GAGAGAGAGAGAGAGATCAAAGTCGAGAGGAGTCGGGAAGACAAAGGTATGCCGTACCCTAATTATCGTCATATCAGGTGCCAATGACAGAGTTAGTGCTACTGAAAGGGTCCAAATTAGAGGCTGCAATACATAATGCAAGCGCAGGACTGGATGTAGGTCAGCACAAGTGCTGACAATAATCGGAACTTTGGAAGTATAAAACATTGAAAGAATAATGTATTTCAATTAATTTGCACAAACTTGTTAAACAGAAGCATATATCTCAACAAACAACATTTACATACAAATGAATGAATGAATGAATGAATGATTAGATAAATAACACACACACACACAATGAAAAAAAAGAAAGAAAGACGGAAACAGCGTTAAACGTATCATATAATTACAACTTCAAAACATAGCAAATCGGTCTACCACTCTCCTCAGACTCCTCCATCCACGCCCCCTCCCCTGACAAGTAAACAAAGCACCACTCACCCTCCCCTCCTTTCCCCTCCCCTTCCTTACCCCCCTCCTCCCCCACCACCAGACACTGTGCGACACTGACGCTTTTTCAGAGACTTCCGCCTCTTGCTTTTTTTCAGGGCAGGGGGGGGGGGGGCGTCAGGGGGTGAAGTAGTGGTGGGGGGGGGGTGACCTTGAGACAGGGTACCGCATTCTTTGCCGGATTTACTATAACGAAACTCAGTGAAAATGAGAGGCAGAGCGGGTAATAGGGCCAGATAAAGGGAAAAAACAAAGCGAGCAGTAAGGTGGACGATACAGTGAAAGGCAGAGCAGGAGAGACGATAGAGAGAGAGGGAGATAGGAAATACGAGACAAAAGAGAGGAGGAGGAGAACAAAACAGCAAGAGAATTCCCATTGAGAAACTCCCAAACAAAAACTTTCACTTTTGCCTTTTAAATGAATGTAAAATAACTTCTAGTTTCTTGGTTGGCTGGAAACACCAAAATGGCTTTTAACGGAACTGAACAAGTTTTATGATAAAAAGAAAAAAGTTGCGAGATCTACTTAAGAGAAAGGTCAGCGTTCGTCTCGAGGAAACGACGACATTTTAATAGAAGTAAAGTGAAGATCTATTTATGACTCGTTTACATGAAGGAAACAAATCTACGGGATACGAAAGGATTCATGATGATGACGAAGGGGTTAACGAGGGAAGAATAAATGCATGAATAAATAAACATAATAAGAAAAAACCTGGACATACACAGCCTCGGCCAACTTTCGAGAATCCAAGGAATCCCACGAGCAAAAAGCGCACAAGGAATCCCCATATGACCAAGATTAATGTGCGTGCGCAGCTGGCACCAAGGCCGGACCCGAGTCGCAGGCCCCCGACGCGGCTGCGCTCGAGACAGGCCTACCCGGCTCGGCTGCCGCTCTCGACGTCTCTTTTCTCTTCTCTCCTCTTTCTCCTTCATCACTCTCCCCACATACAATCCACGCCTAAGAATCATCGTCTTCTATTCTGATACTACAATTTTTGCGCCTCTGTGCTTCGCCCAAGACTCAAAATCGCCGCGTCAGCACCCGGATCAGCTGAAGCAACCTCTCCCTTTCTTCATTTCTTCTTCCACTTCCTCCTTCTCAATATTGTTACTTCTTCTTCTTCTCCTCCTCTTCTTCCTCTTCCTCCTCCATGCCTCCTCTCTGGCCCCTCCTACACCCCTTCCTAACTTCGAGAGCGGGTCAGTGAGGCTGCGACTGCGACCTTGGCACAGGCAGTGGCACTTGTGTATCCAGTGTGAAACCTACGACGCGACCAGGCAGTCCAGTCACCAGCATCTCCATCCCTATAGCAATATCAATAGTATCACTACTACTGCTGACAACTATAATTTTTGCAATTTCTATTATTCCTTTTATCGTCATCACCATTATTAGGATCACATTGCAGAATATAATTACCATTATAATTATTATTACTATGATCATTCCTCCCCTTGCCCTCTTTCCCTAAAAATACCCACTCCCTCTTCGTTTTCAACATTCTCCTTGGCTTTCCCTCCTCTCTCTCATCCATTGCTTTTTACGTTGTACCCTCTCTGCTTTTATCCTTGTTTATTTTGGCTCATCCCCCTCCCCTCTCCCTCTCCCTCTCCAGTCTCTGGAAGTCCCATCGCTCGGCCTCGCCCTTAAATATTCACCCTTCCGAGCTGCCTTTTTAGCCTCCCTCGGCTTTGCTCTTAGTCATGTTTGTTTTGGTCTCTCCAGCTTATTCTGTCCTCCCGTCTCAACGCCCGTCTGCCGCGGCGACACAGCCAAAATAATCACAACAACCAACATATAATAACACTAACAGTAAGAATAAGAAAAGGCATCAAGCTACCAGGGTATCAAGGGGAACCATCAGTGCCCTGAGTGGAGGGCGGGGGGTCGTCCCAGCCCGACGGTGCCAGTGCCACGCCAAGGCAAGATGATGATGCCACTCATCTTTCTGCTTTGTTCACTAATTATTCCCTCGCCCGACGCCGCCGCTGGCCTTGCACTGCCACGACCTTGGTGGACGCTGCAGATGGGGAGGGTAAGTTACGAAGTCAGTTCCTCGTTTTCTTCCTGTTCTTCCCGTCTTCCCTCCCCTCCACCTCTTCCTCCTCTTTGTTCATGTTCTTATTCTCGTTATCTGTCTCCCCATTCTTCACCTTCTCCTCCCCTTGCATGCAAACCGTCGAGGAATTTACATGACTCTGTGACCGCGTTCCAAGCATTTCGTGTGGGGGAATAGCAACTTCTAAATACTTCCACAAATAAACCTATCAAATTCTTCTAGAAATGTTTCTAAACGATAATTGACACAACATCTGTCACATGAATTACAAAAAGATCCTACAGCGATGGTAGAGAAGGACAACTCTACACAGACAAGAAAAAACGTTGAGCGTATAAACCTCTCCATAGAGTAATGATGCCACATACCGAGGGTACATCTCTCTCCCTCTCCCTTCCACGCTCTCACCACGTCCAGACAACGAATACTAAATTAACAGAAAGTGAACAATTCATGGAAACGACGCTGGGAGAGAGGAGGAAAGGAAAGGGAAGAAAAAGCTATGAGAAAAAGAACTGAAGTGACTTCGCGCTGACCAAGCGGGTGCATCGCCTTCTCCTTGGCATTTATAACGGGCGGCAGACACAAAGCCTCACTCTCTTGCAGGGATGGTGGTGATAGTGATGGAGATGCTGGTGCTAATGGTGATGATCTTAATGATAACGATGACTATAAAGATCATTACATCAATAAAGTAAAACACAGTATTAAATGAAACTATTACTACCATTATTGCTAGCAATCCTAATGTCATTAATAACCACAATAACAGCAACAAACCAGATTATGATAATAACAACAAAAATATCCCTAATACCAGAGATGACGACAGTAGTGGAAGAAAAAAACTCGGAGACGACAGAAGAAAATAAAGAAAAGACAGGAAGCATCGCCGAACGAACACCACAAAGGTGACATACCCGATGGAAAAGGGACACACGACAAGGCAATAAAGCATGATAATAAAAAGGGGAGTCTTGGGCACTGCCAGCTCTTGCCATCACGCTCTCTCCCAGACAACCTCGACTCCCTGAAGGAATCTTACTTCTAAAAATTGAAAATACAGAACGGAGTCAAAACATGGAGCTGGAGGAGGGAAAGATATGGAATACGAAATAGAAAGGTAGGCAGAGATAGATTAATAAATAAATAAATAAATAAATAAATAAATAGATAGAGAGAGAAGGAGAGAGAGGGAGAGAGAGGGAGAGAGAGGGAGCGTATTTGCATTTGGGAAGGAAGGAAGGAAGGAAGGAAGGAAGGAAGGAAGATAGCGACAGAGAGCGACAGGAGAGGGAGGAAGGGGGAGACACACCTTCTGACCTTTTGATTCGGACGGACATAAAACCAACGGATTTTATAGACCGGGAGAAATTCTCTTCTAAGCCCCCTATCTCTCTCTCTCTCTCTCTCTCTCTCTCTCTCTCTCTCTCTCTCTCTCTCTCTCTCTCTCTCTCTCTCTCTCTCTCTCTCTCTCTCTCTCTCTCTCTCTTCCCCCCTTCTCTCTCTCTCTTCCCCCCTTCTCTCTCTCTCTTCCCCCCTTCTCTCTCTCTCTTCCCCCCTTCTCTCTCTCTCTTCCCCCCTTCTCTCTCTCTCTTCCCCCCTTCTCTCTCTCTCTTTCCCCCTTCTCTCTCTCTCTTCCCCCCTTCTCTCTCTCTTCCCCCCCTCTCTCTCTCTTCCCACAACTCGCCTCCCCCCCCCTCTCTCAGGGAGGGTCCATCCGAGCTCATTACGGTCCTGCGTTGTGCTTCTCCACCTCACGCGTCGCAGCACCTCGTCAGCGCCTTCGTCACCAGAGAAATCAGC
The DNA here is from genome assembly GCF_019202785.1 of Penaeus chinensis. Taxonomy (NCBI): domain Eukaryota; kingdom Metazoa; phylum Arthropoda; class Malacostraca; order Decapoda; family Penaeidae; genus Penaeus; species Penaeus chinensis. Next base: position 21,723,533 of record NC_061851.1, on the reverse strand, counting down.
GCCCTCTGTCCCCTCTCTGTCTTTGTTTTCTCCTTGCTCTTCTTTTACTATCTCTCGGACCCTCTCCCTCTTTCTCGTTTTATTCTTCTCCCTCTCTCTCGCTCTCGCTCTCGCTCTCGCTCTCGCTCTCGCTCTCGCTCTCGCTCTCGCTCTCGCTCTCGCTCTCGCTCATGTTCTTGCTCTCGCTCTCTCTTTTCTACTCTTTCCTTTCCGTCTAATTATTCGACTTTCACTCCCTCCCCCTTTCTTCTTTTTCTCTCCTGCATGCGACCTCGGGTAAAAATAACGACGCACTCGATCTCAGAAACAAAGGGACGTGAAAATAATAGAGGAACACGAGAAAAGGGAGACAGTGAAGAGAAGGAGGAGGTAGGAAGACAAGGAGGAGAGGAGAGTGAGAGTGAGAGAGAGAGAGAGAGAGAGAGAGAGAGAGAGAGAGAGAGAGAGAGAGAGAGAGAGAGAGAGAGAGAGAGAGAGAGAGAGAGAGAGAGAGAGAGAGAGAGGGGGGGGGGGGAGAAGGAAGGAAGGAAGGAAGGAAGGAAGGAAGGAAGGGTGGATGGAGGGAAGGAAGGGTGGATGGAAGGAAGGAAGGGTGGATAGAAGGAAGGAAGGGTGGATGGAAGGAAGGAAGGAGAAGGGGAGAAAGGAAGGAAGGAAGTAAGGAAGGAAGGGTGGATGGAAGGAAGGAAGGAAAGGTGGATGGAAGGAAGGAAGGAAGGAAGGGTGGATGGAAGGAAGGAAGGAAGGGTGGATGGAAGGAAGGAAGGAAAGGTGGATGGAAGGAAGGAAGGAAGGAAGGAAGGAAGGAAGGAAGGAAGGAAGGAAGGAAGGAAGGGTGGATGGAAGGAACGGAGGGATGAAGGAAGGGAAGGGTGGATGGAAGGAACGGAGGGATGAAGGAAGGGAAGGGTGGATGGAAGGAACGGAGGGATGAAGGAAGGGAAGGGTGGATGGAAGGAACGGAGGGATGAAGGAAGGAAAGATTAGAGGGAGAATAGGGAAGAGAAAGAAGATGGAGGAGAAGGAAAGAAGTAGGGAAGGACGGATGGAGAAAATAATACAAGAGAAGGAAGAATAGGTAAGGGAAGGGGAAAAGGGAGAAGAGGAAAAAGGGAAAAAGGAGAAAATGGAAATAGGAAGGAGAAAATCCCAACGAAAGCACAGAAGGAAGAGAAAAGAGAAGCGGAGAAAAATGAAGAAACGCCGAAAAGGAAAGGGCGAGGCGGGAGGGACAGAGTCAAGGCAGGGCAAGGGATGAAGGCCGCGGAGTGCTCGGCCCAGGGTCACCGCGGTCAGCTCGCATCAGCCGACGTCGCCCGGTGTCAGCGCGGAGACATGTTACGTCATTTTAGGAGATTGGACGGCATGCTGTAGAACAGGCCGTGTGATGGACCTGTTTCATATGCTGCTGTTGCTCCTGCTCCTCCTTCTTCTGCTCCTCCTCCTCCTCCTTCTTCTTCTTCTTCTTCTTCTTCTTCTTCTTCTTCTTCTTCTTCTTCTTCTTCTTCTTCTTCTTCTTCTTCTTCTTCTTCTTCTTCTTCTTCTTCTTCTTCTTCTTCTTCTTCTTCTTCTTCTTCTTCTTCTTCTTCTTCTTTCATAAATATCAAGACTGGATAAATTCCACGAAGTGAGTTCTAACTTACCAAGGGGAGATTAGATAAGCAAACAGATAGTAAACAAAACAAAAAAAGAGATTATATGCTTTTCCCCTTCTTTTCTTTCCTTTTACTTTTCGTCCTATATCATTTATCGGCTGATGGCTATCTCCATTTTCATTCTCTTTTCTCTCCTCATTTTTGTTTCACTCTTCCCCTCTATATTCGTCTTATTTTATTCTTATCTTCTTTGTCCTACTTCCATCCCTTCCCCACCTACTTCCCTCTTCCAGAATCTGCAACACTTCAGACTCTGTTGACAGGAGCGTGGCACTCGACCGTTATATAACAGGGGGCGGGGCAGTGGGGGGGGGGGGAGAGGAGGAGGAGAGAGGAGGAGGAGAGAGGAGGAGGAAAGAGAAGAGGAGATGGAGAGGGGAGGAGGAGGAGGAGGAAGAGAGAGATGGAGAGGGGAGGGGTGGGGGAGGGAGAATCACACGCACAAGAGACACTTATTACATAATCAACCAAAAATGTTTTACTCTCTGAAGGGGGGATGGCGAGATAGCACAGGAGGGGTGAGGAAGGCGCGATTAGAAGAGATGGTATAGGGGTGGAAAGGAGAGGAGGGGGGGGGGGCAGAAAATGGGATAAGGGGAAGGGGTTGGAGCGGGGAGACGAGGGGAAGTGGCTGAAAGGGTGGGGGGACGGGCGAGGAGAGAAGGGAACCGGGGGGCTAGAGGGGAGAAGGGGGGGGGTAGAAGATAAGGGAGGGGAGGGGGCAGAGGTTGAGAGGTGAAATCAAGCGTCAAAGGGTTAAGGGTGAAGGCTGTACGGCTTAAGGGTGAGAGTGAGAGTAGCATTACAGTAGGACAAGAGGAAGGAGGAAGAGGAGGAAGAGGAGGAAGAGGAGGAAGAGGAGGAAGAGGAGGAAGAGGAGGAAGAGGAGGAAGAGGACGAAGAGGAGGAAGAGGAGGAAGAGGAGGAAGAGGAGGAAGAGGAGGAAGAGGCGAGGCAGGGCTTAGGGGGGGGGGGGCATATAGAAAAAAAACACAGAAAAGGAGACAAAAAATAAAATTAAATAAAATAAAACGTGTGAATTAAGCCGACACACAAGCTCTCGGATCTACGAAGGTGAAAACGGGAGAGCGCATAGCGGTGCCTGAGTTACGACCGTGATAAGGGCGTGCGTGGGCGTCGGGCGTGACAGGCATGGGCGGTCGTGTGACAAAAATTGGACATGTAACGGACATATATTCAGAGACAGTGAAAGCGTGAGCACCATATACTTTCGTCATCATTATCTTCCTCGTCACTGGTTCTTCGACCGCCACAGCCACCGCCCTTGTGCACAGCGGCTGCGGCTCGCTTTGATTTCCTGTCCTCCTCCTCTTGCTCCTGCTCTTACTCCTTCTCCCTTTCCTTCTCCCTTTCCTTCTGTTCCTTCCTTCGTATCCCTGGTTTCTTCTCTCTCCCCAATCTTCCCCTATGGTTCTCTCCCTTTCATATCCCTCCTTCCCCTCAACATCCTTCCTCTCTCTCTTCCTCCTTACCCCATTTCCCTTTCTTATTACTTCTCCTCTTTTTTCTAAATTGCTTCCCAACAAGCAGTGAACAGCGAACAGGCAGGGAGGGAAGAGCAAAGGAGGCGTTGGGTGTCAGCCAAGCATCCGCCCTGCCCTCACACGCCACCCCCACCCACACCCCCATCCAACCCCTCTCCTGCCTCTACTCCACTCCACCCCACCCCCAGCCCAACCCTCACCCTCATCCCCATCCCTATCTCCTCCTCCATCCCCTACCTTAACCCCTCACCTACCTAACCCCCCCAACCCCTACCTCCAACCCCGCACCATCCCTGCCCCCTACCCCCACCCTCCGCGCAAATGCAACCTCAGCGCAAACAAACGAAATGCTTTCCAGAGACACTGAAAATAAAGCCTGAGAAAGATGTGATTTGTCTTGTTACTGGACGAGTATGGTGATATGGACCAAGGGAGGGGGGGAGGAGGAGGAGGAGGAGGAGGAGGAGGAGGAGGAGGAGGAGGAGGAGGAGGAGGAGGAGGAGGAGGAGGAGGAGGAGGAGGAGGGAGAGGAAAAGGAAGAGGTAGTAAGGAAGGAAGAGGAAGAAGACACGGAAGAGGAAGAAGATAAGGAAGGAGGAAGAAGACGAGGAGGAAGAGGAGGAAGAAGTCGAGGAAGAAAAAGAGGAGAAGGAGGAGGAGGAGAAGGAGGAGGAGGAGGAGGAGGAGGAGGAGGAGGAGGAGGAGGAGGAGGAGGAAGAAGAGGAGGAGGAAAAGGAAGAGGAAGTAAAGAAGGAAGAGGAAGTAAAGAAGGAAGAGGAAGAAGATAAGGAAGAGGAAGTAAAGAAGGAAGAGGAAGTAAAGAAGGAAGAGGAAGTAAAGAAGGAAGAGGAAGTAAAGAAGGAAGAGGAAGTAAAGAAGGAAGAGGAAGAGGAGGAGGTGGAAGAATAAGAATAAGAATAAGAATAAGAATAAGAATAAGAATAAGAATAAGAATAAGAATAAGAATAAGAATAAGAATAAGAATAAGAATAAGAATAAGAATAAGAATAAGAATAAGAATAAGAATAAGAATAAGAATAAGAATAAGAATAAGAATAAGAATAAGAATAAGAATAAGAATAAGAATAAGAATAAGAATAAGAATAAGAATAAGAATAAGAATAAGAATAAGAATAAGAATAAGAATAAGAATAAGAATAAGAATAAGAATAAGAATAAGAATAAGAATAAGAATAAGAATAAGAATAAGAATAAGAATAAGAATAAGAATAAGAATAAGAATAAGAATAAGAATAAGAATAAGAATAAGAATAAGAATAAGAATAAGAATAAGAATAAGAATAAGAATAAGAATAAGAATAAGAATAAGAATAAGAATAAGAATAAGAATAAGAATAAGAATAAGAATAAGAATAAGAATAAGAATAAGAATAAGAATAAGAATAAGAATAAGAATAAGAATAAGAATAAGAATAAGAATAAGAATAAGAATAAGAATAAGAATAAGAATAAGAATAAGAATAAGAATAAGAATAAGAATAAGAATAAGAATAAGAATAAGAATAAGAATAAGAATAAGAATAAGAATAAGAATAAGAATAAGAATAAGAATAAGAATAAGAATAAGAATAAGAATAAGAATAAGAATAAGAATAAGAATAAGAATAAGAATAAGAATAAGAATAAGAATAAGAATAAGAATAAGAATAAGAATAAGAATAAGAATAAGAATAAGAATAAGAATAAGAATAAGAATAAGAATAAGAATAAGAATAAGAATAAGAATAAGAATAAGAATAAGAATAAGAATAAGAATAAGAATAAGAATAAGAATAAGAATAAGAATAAGAATAAGAATAAGAATAAGAATAAGAATAAGAATAAGAATAAGAATAAGAATAAGAATAAGAATAAGAATAAGAATAAGAATAAGAATAAGAATAAGAATAAGAATAAGAATAAGAATAAGAATAAGAATAAGAATAAGAATAAGAATAAGAATAAGAATAAGAATAAGAATAAGAATAAGAATAAGAATAAGAATAAGAATAAGAATAAGAATAAGAATAAGAATAAGAATAAGAATAAGAATAAGAATAAGAATATTCTTACCCATTCGTACCTTCTATTTCTTATTTCTGTCTTCACGTCTCTTCCTCTCCCCATCTCCCTTCTTTTCTCTCCCTACTTCCTTCTCTTCCACTCCATAGGTCTCTTCCTCTCCCCATGTCCTTCTCTTCCCCTCCCTATTTCCTTCTCTCCCCTTCCATACGTCTCCTCCTCCCCCATTCCCTTTTCTCCCTTTCCATGCATCTCTCCCTCTCCCCTATCCCTTTCTTCTCCTCACCATTCCCTTCTCTCCCCTTCCATACGTCTCTCCCTCTACCTATTCCCTTCTCTCCCCTTCCATACGTCTCTCCCTCTCCCTCTCCCTCTTCCCTTCTCCCCCCCCCCCCCCGCATTATCCGCCTTCCACTCCCTACACTCCGTCCTCCCCCCCCCCCCCCCCCCCAAACAAGCCCCTTTCCTCCCGCATCCGAAGACGAGACTGATGAGCACGTGTTTTCATCACTCCTGGTCTGGGTCGAGGTGGTGTGATGTTGGCGTGATGACCGTTTCGTGGAGGGAGTGGCGCGCAGAGTGGATGGAATGCGTGATGTTCATAAGTGATATTGTAAATGATGTCGCTGTTGAACAGTAGAATGTAGTGTAATAGTGGAATGTTTAGAATGTGTGACGTAAGCCGAATGTACAATGCAGCCGCCGTCTTGCAACTACGTAATACCCCCATCGCAACACAAGGAGGGGGGGGGGGGCAGCAACAGCAGCAGGAGGAGAAGGAGGAGGAAGAGGAGGAAGAAAAAGAGTAGAAGAAGAGGAGGAGGATTTCAGAAGGAGTAGGATTTAAGGAGGATAAGGAAGGATAAGTAGTAGGAGGAGGAGGAGGAGGAGGAGGAGGGGGAAAGAGGGAGAAGGAGGAGGAGGGGGAAAGAGGGAGGAGGAGGAGGAGGGGGAAAGAGGGAGGAGGAGGAGGAGGGGGAAAGGGGGAGGAGGAAGAAGGAAGGAAGGAGGGAGGAGGGGGAAAGGGGGGGAGGAGGAAGAAGGAAGGAAGGAGGGAGGAGGAGGAAGGAAGGAAGGAAGGAAGGAGGGAGGAGGAGGAAAAACAAGAACATGAAAGAAGGAGAAGACGAGGAAGAAGTAATGGATAAAGAAGGAAAAGACAAAGACGAAAAGGACATGTTACACGATCAGCTGTCGTCTGCACAGTCCTAATGAAGGATACGCCTGCTGTTGCTGACTGACCCAGCTGGCGATCCCCGGCTTGCACGTAATCACAAGCACACACACGGTCCCACGCTCTTACTGTCAACCCTATCTCTCTCCTCTCTCTTCTCTCCTTTCTCCTCTTCTCTCGCTTCTCTCATTTCTCCTCTCCTCTCTCTTCTCTCCTTTCTCCTCTCCTCTCTCTTCTCTCCTTTCTCCTCTCCTCTCTCTCTCTCCTTTCTCCTCTCCTATCCTCTCTCTTCTCTCCTTTCTCCTCTCCTCGCTCTTCTCTCCTTTCTCCTCTCCTCTCTCTTCTCTCCTTTCTTCTCTCCTCTGCATCCTCTCTTTTCTCTTCTCCTCTGCATTACCTCCTTTCTCCTCTCCTCTCTCTTCTCTCTTCTCTCCTTTCTCCTCTCCTCTCTCTTCTCTCCTTTCTCCTCTCCTCTCTCTTCTCTCCTTTCTCCTCTCCTCTCTCTTCTCTCCTCAGCATCCTCTCATTTCTCCTCTCCTCTCCATTCTCTCATTTCTCCTCTCCTCTCTCTTCTCTCCTTTCTCCTCTCCTCTGCATTCTCTCCTTTCTCCTCTCCTCTCTCTTCTTACTTTTCTCCTTTCCTCTCTCCTCTCCTCTCTCTTTTTACCTTTCTCCTCTCCTCTCTCCTCTTCTCTTTCTTCTCCACTTTCTCCTCTCTCTCTCTTCTCCCCTTTCTCCACTCCTCTCTCTTCTCCCCTTTCTCCTCTCCTCTCTCTTTTCTCCTTAATCCTCTCCTCTCCTCTCTCGCCCATCTCCTTTTAACTTCCTCTTACTTTGTCTGTCAGTCAGTCTGTTTCTCGCCGTGGACTGCAGTGGCTTGAGACGCCTTCTGAGTTGCTGCAGTGCAGGAAGTGCGGGACACTGTCATAAACCATCTCTGTTAACGGTACTGATGAGAGAACGTTGGCCATTCTCGTCTTATCTTTAATATTTCTGTTCTCTTTCCCCTTCCCTGTCTCCTAGTTTACGTTTTATACTATTCCATCACTGCCTTCCACTTACCTCCCCGTCCTCCTCCTCCTCACTCATTCCCACCCTCTTTCCTCTCCCCTTCAACTTCGGGTCTTTTTCCTTCCTCCTCTCTATATATAGAGAAGAACCCCTCACGCCCACCCCCAGCAGCGAGGGCAAATGCCATAAACCGCCCCCTTCCCCGCCTATCCCGCCCACCGAAGGAGTGGGCGGGTGTGGCTCTACTTCTCCATTCTTCTTTTTTTCTCTTCCATCTCTTTTTCTTCCTCCTTCTCCCCTCTCCCCCATTCCTCCTCCTCCAACTCCTATTCCCTCTAATCCCTCCTCCTCCCCTCCCACCCCCACCTCCTTCATCACACCCGCTCACTCGCCCCATCAGCATCCTCTGTTTATGTGCTTCTACGCCTGTCATGGAAGCGCGAGATTGACACATGAACGGCCGTAAATGCTGATCAGGGTTGCGTCGCTCCACAAACAACCTGCGTCCTTTCGAAGGGCACTCAATCAACGGGGGGGAGGGCTAGGAAGCTGGAAAAGGTGTTATAAAAACAGCAGGTGGGAGGGAGGGAGGGAGGGAGGGAGGGAGGGAAGGAGAGAGAGAGAAAGAGAGAGAGAGAGAGAGAGAGAGAGAGAGAGAGAGAGGGAGAGGGAGAGAGGGAGAGAGGGAGAGAGGGAGAGAGGGAGAGAGGGAGAGAGGGAGAAAGAGAGAGAGAGAGAGAGAGAGAGAGAGAGAGAGAGAGAGAGAGAGAGAGAGAGGGAGAAAGAGAGAGAGAGAGAGAGAGAGAGAGAGAGAGAGAGAGAGAGAGAGAGAGAGAGAGAGAGAGAGAGAGAGAGAGAGAGGGAGAGAGGGAGAGAGGGAGAGAGGGAGAGAGGGAGAAGAGAAAGAGAAGAGAGAGAGAGAGAGAGAGAGAGAGAGAGAGAGAGAGAGAGAGAGGAGAGAGAGAGAGAGAGAGAGAGAGAGAGAGAGGAGAGAGAGAGAGAGAGAGAGAGAGAGAGAGAGAGAGAGAGAGAGAGAGAGAGAGAGAGAGAGAGAGAGAGAGAGAGAGAGAGAGAGAGGGAGAGAGAGGGAGAGAGAGGGAGAGAGAGGGAGAGAGAGGGAGAGAGAGAGAGAGAGAGAGAGAGGAGAGAGAGAGAGAAGGAGGGAGAGAGAGAGGAGGGAGAGAGAGAGAAGGAGGGAGAGAGAGAGAAGGAGAGAGAGAGAGAGAGAGAGAGAGAGAGAGAGAGAGAGAGAGAGAGAGAGAGAGAGAGAGAGAGAGAGAGAGAGAGAGAGAGAGAGAGAGAGAGAGAGAGAGAAGGGGGGATGGGAACGCGGAGGGACAGAGGGGAAGGGAGCAGGGAGAAATGGTTGGGAGAGGAGAGGAAGGGAGGGGAACGAGGGGAAAGGGGGCAGAAGGGATGAAAGACCCAAATATAAAAAGACACACTAATGAGCTGATAACATGGAAGAAAAAGCACTATACAACAAAATAGGTAACCTGAAAATACTAGGGACCCTGGATGATTCCGATTTGCCGACTCATCCTCCAGTCACCCAATTTTGTGTATGGCGGTTTTCCCCACCGAGGCGCCCGCTGAATACGCCTTAACATGCTCTTGGGAGACGACATAGCGCAAATAAACACGCGCAGATGGGCTCCCTCCCTCGGTCGTTGCCTGTCTGCCGATCTTTTCCTGTTCTCCCCTCCCTCCGTCCCCCTCTGTTTCCCCTCCTACTATTTCTGGATGCATGCTTGCGTATTTGCATAAAACCAATCACCCTTCCTTGCTCATTCTCATCCGTTCAACATACAATACATCTAGCATTTAAAAAAAAATATATCAAATAAAAGCCAACTTGAAACTTAGGATATACAAATCTCATTACTGCAAATACTTCAAACTCCAAGTGCCAACCTTCATCCGCTAAAAAAAGAAAACATTTCCGAGAAAAGCGAGTCTGAGCAAAGAATATTATTAATAATTGCCGTCGTCCTCCTCTGTAGCTAGCGGCGGTAGGCCCAAGGATTATCACCTCTACGACCTTGGGCCATAGAGACGACTTTCTCCACGAAGCAAACAAGCTCTCTGATTTTTCGTCGTTTAACCTTTATAATGAGGAGAACGTCTTGTTCGAGATCATTCTTAATTTTGTCAACAAGAAATGCACAAGTAAGCAAGCAAGCAAAGGTCGCATGTGCCAATAAAAAAGTTCAAGAAAAGAAATATGAAAAATAGGCCCCCCTCCGACCCCACCCGAGGCAGCTGCCAGCTCTCGCCAGACGCACGAGGCAAGGTCAGGCGGACGATGTTTCACACAGGCGCTGGGGAACCTACGATTATGAGCGCAATTTTCTTTATCTTATTCTAATCATCATTAGTTTTATTCTCCACTCGTCTACTTATATCCATTCTTTTGAGTTTCACTGGTCTGAAAGGAAGAGGGAGAGCGAGGTAGAGTAAAAGGGTGAGATAATCAGAAGAGAAAAAATATGAAAGAAAGGTGAAAAAAGGGAGAAACGCACAGAGAAACAGACAGAGAGGGGCAGAGAGAGAGGAAGAAGAGAAAGAACAAGATAAAGAAAAGAACGAACGCCGGCGAGCTGTGTCGACTTGCGAACTGTCAATTGATCGGCTCTCGCTGATAACCGAGCGCGTCTTATTTACGATCAATTTCGCTATCGATGTCCACCGAGAACCGCCAGTCGCCGCGGTGACCTCATTCATCATTTCAATAACTTCTACACCAACTCCGCGAATCAAAACTTCAGCACTGACAAAATCGACAGCTAATTAACCTCCATTCGTACTGCGCCCACGCTATACAGCCTCACACCTGGGAGAAGGGAGGGGGGGGTTAATACGCCTGTAAATGAGGCGGCGAAAGTAACCCCCATGAGCAGCCACCTCACACATTCCTCCTGCCTTCGCCCCCTCCCGCTCGACTCGCCTCGCCATAGCTCCCCTCCACTGTGCAGTCACACAGAATAGTTTCTTTTCATTGGATTTCATACATGATTACTACGACTGCCATCGCTACTACTGGTAATGATGACGATGACCTCCTCCATTCCGAGGAGGCCTTCAACTTGCGTCCTTCTCCCCGGCCTCCAACGGCAGAAAGAACGGGGTTACACTTCAAGAGTAAAAACGTCTCTGTCTCCTGGCAGATGGCGCGACCTTCCGACATAATCGTGGAAAAGATGAAGATGCTAATGAGAGTGAATATGAAAAAGAAGAAGATGAAGTAGAAGAAAAAGAAATAGGAAAATGATGAGGCAATAATATACCGCAAAGACGCAAGAAATCAGCGGATCTACGAGTATTCTTGCATAAGCTACCGCCACTAAGTACAACCGCAACCTCAGAAGCCAGTCATTTTGAAATTTTGTCAACTGCAAAATATATGTATGGCCATTACAAATGATGTCTCTTCTTTTCCCTTTTCCTCGTCCTCTGTCTTTTTCTATTTGTTTTGCTCATTCACCTTTTTTTCGTTTTCCCGTTCCCTTTCTCTTTCTCCCGCTATTCTTCATTTCCCTATGCTTCCCATTCTTCCTCATTTCGCCGTTTTATTTCTCCCTCTCCACTTTTTCTTTCTTTTCCTCGTTCTCTACTCTTTATTTCCCCCCTGTTCCTCCCCCTCCTCCCCCTCCTCCTCTCTCGTTCCTCCCAGCCGCAATTTCTCTCCACTTCCAGACAAAAACAGAACTCAATCTATCAGTTCAAGTTCCACATAAAGGTTATATTGCCAAGAAAAAAAAAAGTGAAAAAAAGAAAAAGAAAAAAAAAGAAAAAATCAAGACCCACAACAAAAAAATCGTTTAATCTCGCCCTCATCAACTCAAGCTTTGAGATCAGCTGTTTTCTATTTTTTCCCCCAAAATCAATAAAAACTAGAACTGTATTAAAATAGCGACTGTGTGAGTAGGTCAGTATTATGTGGATAAGTAAATAACTAAATCATGTTGATTGATGATGATGATGATGATGATGATGATGATGATGATGATGATGATGATGATGATGATGATGATGATGATGATGATGATGATGGTGATGATGATAATGGGGATAACAATCATGAAGATACTAATGATCACGATGATAACAGCGATGGTACTGATTATGGTGGCGATGATGATGATGATAGTGGTGATGAAGGTGAAAGTGATAGTGACAGATACAGTGCCTATGACTATTCACGATCGACAATCACGATAATGGCAGAAACAATACGACAAGTGCAACAGATACATAAAAAAAAACATCAATAAACCGTAATCAGTAAATCAATACAAATGTCCGTATTAAACACGATACCCCCATCTAATCAAACCGAACAAACACATAAAGAAACGCACTGAACCACCTAAATAAATAACTAAATAAGCAGATAAACCAATAAACTATAAAATCCCAGCGTCCTTTGCGCTTCACTTGTATATATAGAAAGCTGGCAATAACTGCACTCGAAATTGGAACTTTTTATGTCCTGTCTCCCTTCTTATGCCCCCCCCCTCCCCCCCCATCTCACTGCAGTGTATGACGTCATGTGTCTATTCTTAGCGGGACGTGAGGGTGGGGGGGTGGGGAGGGAGAAGGGGAGGGGAGGAGGAATGAGGAGAGATGGGAGAATAAGAGGGGAAGAAGAAAGGGAGAAATGAGCAACACATGAGGGAAAATCAGAAAAAAGAGAAGGAATACAAAAGAAAAACAGAAATAGAGAGAAAAGGGAGGAAGGGAGAAGAAGGAAGAAGAAGAGGAGTGCAGAAGGGGAAGAAGGGGTGTGGGGGGTGGGGGGTTGCTCAGTTTAGCATCTCGAATGTCATACACGTCACGCCGCCAGGCTTTTTCTACTCTGATCCATTATCTTGGGCAAAAGTGACGAGGCAGTTTTTTTTCTATAAGCACGATACTCAAAACAGGTACACGCAAACAAACGCATACGCAGCACTCAGACACATCAGACACATCGGACAAATACAGGCACAATCATAATACATACAAAATCTCTCTCTCTCTCTCTCTCTCTCACTCACACACACACACACACACACACACACACACACACACACACACACACACACACACACACACACACACACACACACACACACACACACAGATTGGCACGCTAGTAAAGCAACTTGCAGAGTGGAAGAAGTAAGGATGGAGCGGAGTGGGAAGGGGAGGGGAGGGGGACGGAGGGGTGGGCAGAAGAATATGGGAGGCAGGGAAAAGAGCAGAAGAGGAAGAGAAGGTCAAAGAGAATGGGGAGGGGGAGGGAGAAGACGGAGAGGGGGAGGGAGATGTGGACGTGGAGGAGGGAGGGAGGGAGGGAGGGAGGGAGGGAGGGAGGGAGGGAGAGAGAGAAGAAAAGGAAATACGGGGAGGAGCTGGATAGAGGGGAGAGTGAAGGAGGGGAGAGTGAAGGAGGGGAGAGTGAAGGAGGGGAGAGTGAAGGAGGGGAGAGTGAAGGAGGGGAGAGTGAAGGAGGGGAGGTGTGGGGGAAGGGATGGGGTTGCGGAGAGGGGGTAGAGGAAAGGTTGGGAAAGGTGGGGGGGGGGGGGCACAGGTCAGGCAGCCGACCTCTCATCACGCAGATGAACAACCTTGCGTAATAATGTCCATCGAGCCGCTCTCCGCCAACTGCAATCATCCTCGAGAGCAATTAGGTCGAAAAACATCAAACCATAATTTTCAGACACTAATAGTCCAATTACCTACGAGGCGAGGCGGGTGTCGGAAACTGTGGGCTGTCTGGCTGCCTCTGCCTGTTCGTGCCTGTATACATGTCTGTATCTGGTTGTCTGTGTTTATATGTCTGTTTGGCTGTCTTTACCCATCTGCTTGACTGTCTTTATCCATCTGCTTGACTGTTTTTACCCATCTGCTTGACTGTCTTTACCCATCTGCTTGACTGTCTTTACCTATTTGCTTGACTGTCTTTACCCATCTGATTGTCTGTCTTTACCCATCTGCTTGTCTGTCTTTACCTATCTATCTGTGTGTCTGTCTGACTGTCTATCTCCCTGCTCGATTCGGCCTCCGTCGACACTTCGCACCCGTCGCCATGGCCACTGCAGGGCTTGAGGGGGAGGGCGGCACGGGGGGAAAGCGGGGGGGGGGGGGGGTAGATGGTATGGGAAGGATTTGGAAAGCAGTGGGTGGTAGAGGGTATGGGGAAGAGGGAGGGGGTAAGGAGGATGACGGGGGAGGAGGGAGGGGCAGGAGGAGATGGTAGGAAGGATGGGTGGGAGGAAAATACGGAAGGAAATTAATAATAAAAGGAAGAATGGAACGAACAAAGAAAGAAGGAAGGCGGAAACAAAAAGAGAAAAGAGAAAAGAGGGAGGGAGGGGGGAGGGAGGGAGGGAGATAGACGCGAAGCAGAGAAAAAAGGAAGCGAGGAGGGAAGCGAGGTCACTCCCTGTGAGCCTGCCTGTCCGTGACGCGGGCGGCCGTTTGTTTCCCTGGCGTGTTCAAGCAATCAGGAAACGCTTGCTCCTTCGGGTCTTCGCGGATCCCGACGAACCAGCAAGCACCTCCGTCGTTCGAATATCTTATTCTAACCAATCAGCAACTAGCTTTCAGTTTATAATTTATATTACATCAAACTTAGCTTTTTTTTCTTCCATTTTTTTCCGAGCAGAAGAAATTTTCAAAACATCTGAGAGCATATTGATATGAAACATTGTGAAACTTTTATCACTGCTTCCCAGTGCAGAAAATTACAAGAAGTAAGACAACATAACATTATAAACACAGGGAGTTAGGGAGAGGGAGAGGGAGAGGGGGAGGAAAGGGGAATGGAGGGGGAGGGGGAAGGGGAGGGGGAGGTAAAGGGAAAGGGAAAGAGAAGGAGAAAGAGAAAGAGATTGATTCTCTGCTCCACTCATACCCTAAGCAGGACAGACAACACTATCATCCACAATTAAGAATTCGTCAGGGTAAAGCTCATATTTTCCTAGCTCAGTCCTCGTCAGTGCGCGCTCCTTGAAACACGCAAGTTAATCGAGTGAAAGTAAACACACCTGGTCGACCTCACTTGACCCATAATGCTAATGGCCGTTTTATTAATAAGGTTATTATTCATGTTCATGTATCTGTCACCGGTGTTCTTCCTCTTCCTACCACCTTCGTCACTGTCAGTATCATTATTATCAATACTATCATAACTATTACATTTTTACCACTATCCCTACAGTGATAATGACCATTTTTATCTCCTATATTGTTACCATTGATATTATAATCATCGTTATTATTAGTATCACTATCATTATCTTCATCTTCACTATCATATCACCATCACCACAGCAAGTCACTTCCATAACCCTCATAGCAGTGACCCTAAACACTATAACTATTATCATGATTCCTTCTTTCCCCAACTTCAAACCTTCACTTAATCCTATCTCCTCTTCCTTTCACCTCGGTCGTACCCTGTCCTTCCCTCTCCCTTTCCGGCAACCCCCTCTTTCCCCTAATATTCTCCTGCTTTCCTAAAGGGGAAAGGAGGGAGAAAAAGCTTTCTTAATCTTCACCTTACCTCGTCTCAGACTCCATGACCTAGCTCCATTTTTTTCTTATTATCCTGGGCCTCATACCTGCAAAGAGAGCAATATACGTTAGACAATATATTGGGCGTGAGTGAGTGGGTGGGTGGGTGAGAGGGAGAGGGAGAGGGAGAGGGAGAGGGAGAGGGAGAGAGAGAGGGAGAGAGAGAGAGAGAGAGAGAGAGAGAGAGAGAGAGAGAGAGAGAGAGAGAGAGAGAGAGAGAGAAGAGAGAGAGAGAGAGAGAGAGAGAGAGAGAGAGTGTGTGTGTGTGTGTGTGTGTGTGTGTGTGTGTGTGTGTGTGGGAGAGGGAGAGGGAGAGGGAGAGGGAGAGGGAGAGAGAGAGAGAGAGAGAGAGAGAGAGAGAGAGAGAGAGAGAGAGAGAGAGAGAGAGAGAGAGAGAGAGAGTGTGTGTGTGTGTGTGTGTGTGTGTGTGTGTGTGTGTGTGTGTGTGTGTGGGAGAGGGAGAGGGAGAGGGAGAGGGAGAGGGAGAGGGAGAGGGAGAGGAGAGGGAGAGGGAGAAGAGAGAGAGAGAGATAGAGAGAGAGAGAGAGAGAGAGAGAAGAGAGAGAGAGAGAGAGAGAGAGAGAGAGAGAGAGAGAGAGAGAGAGAGAGAGAGAGAGAGAGAGAGAGAGAGAGAGAGAGAGAGAGAGAGAGAGAGAGTATGTGTGTGTGTGTGTGTGTGTGTGTGTGTGTGTGTGTGTGTGTGTGTGTGTGTGTGTGTGTGTGTGTGTGTGTGTGTGTGTGTGTGTGTGTGTGTGATCAAAATAAATATCTTATAGCTATACCAAGAAATATTCAAACTTGCCATCCACCAAAAAAATGGGCTAGATCATCCGAGAACAAAATTGACTATATACATAAAAAAAGAAAAACAAAGAAAAAACACCGAAGGCCAGTCACGTTCTTGTTGGAAACAGATGAATAAAACCAAGAGGGAACCCGATTTCGAAGAGAGGGAGGACAACGAAGGGAAGAGGAGAGAAGATTAGAAAAGAGAAAAGAGAAGAAGTAGAAATGAGAGGATAGAAGGGGGGGAAATTACGACGACAGTTGCTGAGATGGGAGACAATTTTCTCAACGACCCGCTGGGGATCCCTCCGCGCTCACCAGCTCTCGTTGTTTCCACGGCTCTCACTTCCTTTCCTCTCTTTATTTTCCTTTCCCCAATCATTCCCCTTTTCTATCATTCTTTTCCTTCTCTGACCATATCTCTAATATCAGCACTATCAACGATAACAATAATAATAAAAGACAAGAACAGAAAAACAATAACAAAGTCAATAATAATAACAAACATTCGGACCAAAGTCCCGGGCGAGAGAAGGCTACAGACAGCGGGGTTCCTTCACCCCTGCGGCCTCCCCTCGCCCTCCTGTATCCTTCGTATATCCCTTAATCCCTCCTCGTAATTCCTTCGATATGCATAACCCTCCGCTGACGACCCCGGATCCGCTTATAAACCTCCGCTGAGCCAGGCCTATCAACTGGTCGCGACAGATGACGCCCGAAACGAGTCTGGCCTCAATTTGAGCTTTTACTTTTCCTTCTCATTTATTCATTCACACAATCACTACACACACATGTACGCACACATACACAAACACACATACACAAAGGCACGCACGCACGCACGCACTCACTCTCACTCTCCGTTACTCACTCATTCACACTTTCTCTCTCTTCACCTTTCCTCCCTTCACCTTTCCTCCCGTCTTCCTTTGTCCCATTTTTTTAATACCAGGCTATCTACGCTGTCATGCAACTTGAATAAATTAAGAGGTGGCTAAGATGGAGGTAAGAGACGGTGGGGAAGAGGACGGTCGAGGGAAGTGGAGGGAAGAGAAGGGAGGGGGTGAGGACGGGAGGGAGGCACAGAGGGGAAAGGTTATAAGAAAGTGGGGGGAGGATGGTGAGAAGGAAATAGAAGGGAAGGGAAAGAGGAAGAGAAGGAGAGAAAGAAAGAGGCAGAGAGGGAGAGGAAGAGATAAAAATGAAAAGGAGAGGGAGAGAACAGGAGAGGCAAAGGGGGAGGGGGACAGGCACCGCGGATTGCATGAACTCCCTTTTGTACTTCGGCCTCCGTGACTCAATATGCCTACCCAAGTAGTAAACATAACGTAGGCCTATCTATGATTATACCTATGACGACCCTACACTTGTATAAAAAAAAAAGAATCCGCCACTACTATCCCCGCCCCTCCAAACTCTAGCTATGGATGCTCCTGCCGCTTTCCTCTACACCTTTCCTCTAGCACCCTGTCCTCTACCCACCAACACCCCGATCCTTTATGATCTCCCCATTAACGCCCTCACCCTTCTCCCCTCCGTCCCCCACTGCCCTCTGTTCCAACCTGCATTACCACAATCTTCCAACCGCTTTGATGACGTCAAAAAAGAGAGCCGACTGAGTCATTCCCGGGCCAGCCCCACGCACGGGCGAGGGGTGAGTGGAGGGGAAGGTATAGGATGAGGGAGAGAGAGGCGAAAGTAAGATTACTTTGAGGGCGAGGGGGACAATGGGTGGGACTCGGGGATTAGGGGGCAATGGGTGGGACTCGGGGATGGGGGACAATGGGTGGGACTCGGGGATGGGGGGCGTAAGGGTGATGATAGGAGGGTAGAGGCGAGGGTGACGGTTGGTGGGGTAGGAAGTGAGAGTGACAACAGGTACAGTAGGGGGATATAGGGTGAAGGTAAGAGTAGGGGGAGGGTTAACGAGGGAGGGAGGGGAGATCAGTATGTCAGGGCGAGGGAGAAAGCGCGAGGACACAGCGAACTAATTTCAGGAAATCGACGAATGAATCAGAATCAGCAAGGATTTTAGAAGCAGGCGATCAAGCCTAAAAAATGTCCTCGCTCGGCTTTGCAACGCCGTATCAATGTGACTAAACGATAATTAGCGGTCTCTGGAACACGCTAAAGGGGGTGGGGGAAAGTGCGTGATTCACCAGGGATTAACAAGACTGATAATGTCATTCACTGTTATATCCTAGTTCCTGACAATATTATCTCATTCGATTTTACAGGTACATCGTCATCAAGCATAATAATTAATTTCATTATCACTACAATTAATCTTTATCTATATTCGATAATACCTATAGATCCAACTCTATAGCTGTAATAAAAAAAATATCACAAACATCCCAGTCATAACAGCAGCAATAACAAACGCCGTCCACCAAATCCCCCGAGAATTCAGGCAAGAGCCTTAGTGTAATCCAGAAAGGGCTCCCTGTTTGTAGCTAGGACAGGCTCCCAGACACTTGGCTTTGCTGTCTGCCAAGCGAGAATGACAGCGATTTTTACGAAGCCTGCTTTATCACCTCATATACACCAGTAACATAAACATTAACAACACACCGCTAACAACAAAAGCACTACCCAAGCTTTACATATTTGACACACGTTCTCCAAGTCTTTGTAACTTTGAGCACCACTTAATCAAATAAATAAAATAACGATGCCCTCCATGCAGAAGAAATGGCGTGACGTCACCGCGGCAACATCTCCCCTCGAGCAATGACGTCATTCAAGAGGGGGGAGGTAGGATGAGGGGAAGGGGGAAGGCGGGAGGAGGAGGGAAGGCGAGAGGGCTGAGGGGAGAAGGGAGAGGGGAAGGGGGAGGGGAAGGGGGAGGGGAAGGGGAGGCCTCGGGAAGGGAGAGGGAACGTGATACTGAATGAAGGCGAACAACTCATTCACTCCTTGCTAAAGAATGGACATCCAACGTGTCTCTTCCAACGCTGAGGAAGCCGTCCAAAAGAGCCCCAAGGGCTGCCTTTGCCCAAAGTATATTCTATAAACAAAAGATGATTGATGGTGATCCTTACTCTTCTATTTCCTTTTCCCCCAAGACGAACCGAAGAGAAAGGGGGAGATAGGATGAAGAGGGAACGAAGAGGAGGGAGAAGAGGGAAAATGGAGGAAGAAGAGGGGTGAAATAGAGAAGAGGAAAATGAACGCGATGGAGAGAATGAAGTGGGGAAACAAAGAGAGAAACAAAGAAAGAAAAGAAGTGTAGGAAGAAGGGTAAAGAACTGAAAATGAAAATTAAAGGGAGAAAGAAGGGTAAAGAACTGAAAATGAAAATTAAAGGGAGAAAGAAGGGTAAAGAACTGAAAATGAAAATTAAAGGGAGAAAGAAGGGAGAGACAAAGAAGGAAGAAAGGGAAGGAGGGGAATCAGTAGAACACACGAGCACGTGGCCGTAACAGTGAGAGAGAGAGAGAGTGCTGAGTGATAGACCGTCGATAAATACCGAGCCTCCGTAACCTCAAGCAAGCAACATGACGTATTGCAAGCAGCCATGCAACCCGACCATCCGCTGGCCTTGCGCAATCATGACGTTATGTGGAGAAACACCCCATCCCCTCTCCAGCCCCCCAACCACCACCCCCTATACCCATCTACCTCCCTCCCACCTCCCCGCACGCACACCATTCATGCAACGCTTGATTGGGCACTCCGCAGAGAAAGGAGCTGGAGACAGAGAGTAATCAACTGCTTGCAACAGATTCAAGCGACGAGGACGCAAATTGTGGCTTCTGTTATTATGAAACCCCCGCCCCCCCCTAATGAAACCCTCCGGTCACTGGCTTCGGTGGTGGCTGGCCGACATGGTCATGGGGGATGGTGAAGGGATGGTGAAGATGGTGACGATAGGGACTCTCGTGGAATACAAGAACGAAAAGAATAAAACTGGAGATGGTGATGAGGACAGTCGGGATAGTAATGGATCAGGAAGAAAAAGAGGAAGATGGAGACGATAAAAACGAAGATGGGAGCGGTAACAAGATCGATAGCGATGGATCAGACGACGGCCTCGCCGATCTCCCGAAGCGACTAAAGGCGATGCGGAGCGAGCGGGCCTTGATGACGTCACAGTCCGGTGGCCGGAGATGAGTCTCTTCCCGATGAGTAAACGCGGCGTAAACTGACTCATGCTCTCTCTCTATTCCCTTCGTCCGCACCCTCTTCATTCTCCGTATTATCGCATTAAAAAATTTTCCTTTTCCTTTTTCCCTCCATTTATTTCCAAGAACAGCTGTTCATCCTTTATTGTTTCAAACTTTCGGAATTGTTTCTCCAAACCCCTATCTTTAATTTCCTTTCTTCTTTCTTTCTTTCTCGTTCCCTTCCTTCGCTTCCAAGAATAGCCACTTGCACTTTCTTATCCACTTTATGATCAATTCTTATCACTCCTATCCTGGATCTCCGTTTTCTTTCCGTTTCTAAATGCATAGCTTTTCGCATCTTTCTCCCCATTTTCGATTCCTTCCTTCCATTCTTTATTTCATTTCTCTTTTTATCGGTTTTTTTTTCTCTCTATAACTATCCCTTTCTTCACACTCACCTCCGCGTCATTCTCGATTCTTGCTGCACTTACCGCCTTGTTTACCATCAATCACGCTGCTCTTCCTTCGTTTTCTTCTCACTATCTATTCCCCCTATTAGGTTCCTTCTTTGGATGATCTTGCTATTAATATGACCATTATTGTTACCATTATCACAATCGTCACCTTATCATCTTCATCAACATCATCACTCTATTGCCCTTACGATCATTAACATTGCCCTCTCCCACATCTTCCCTTTCCTTCCACTCTTCCATCCTTCCCCTCTTCCATTCACCCCTTTCTCTGTCCCACGAAGAAATACCTCCCGTCGATTTCAAACCACAGAAAATATGTTAAAATACAAAAAAAAAAAAAAAAAACATGAACTTACACAACCCTTAAAAAGTTGAAATAAAAAAAAATATTGGTCACCAAATGCAAATCTATCTCCCCATCCCTGCTTGCGCCTTCCCGCTCGGCTCTCGTCGATCACGTGCCTCCGCTGCCCTCAAGCAGAGACTCGCACGTGGACGCCCATAATTGCAGCCGGGGCGCGTGGAGGAGGGGAAGGGGGGGGGGGGGACTGCAGGGTTGGATGGGGTCGGGGTAGAGGGTTTTAAGAGGTGGTAAGGGAGGCAAGGAAGGAAGGGAGGAAGGGAGGATGGAGGGAGGGAGGCAAGGAAGGGAGGGAGGAAGGGAGGATGGAGGGAGGGAGGGAGGCAAAGAAGGAGAGGGAGGGATGGACGGAAGGGTAAATAGGGAGGGAGAGGGAAGGGAACAAGAAAGAGAGAGGGAAGGAAGGGAGTGAAACATGAATAGAATAAGAGAAGGTAAAATAGAGGAAGAGAGCTTTACACAGCGGCATCAATATCACAAGCCTTACTTCACTAAAGATTCTCCGTCTTGCGGTCCACACTCGCACGAGGCAAAAATGACGTCAAAGCCTCCTACTACGTATTCGCAGCCACGCCCTTTCACAAAATGATGTAGGAAAACACAGCGCCATTACTCCAAATGCGGCAAGATTACAAAAGGGCAATAATATACTCTTGGATCTTCCCTATTTCTCCTCCTCCTCCTTCTCCATCTCCTGCTTCTGCTTCTGCTCCTGTTCCTCCACTTCTTCTTCTTCTTCTTCTTCTTCTTCTTCTTCTTCTTCTTCTTCTTCTTCTTCTTCGTCTTCGTCTTCGTCTTCGTCTTCGTCTTCGTCTTCGTCTTCGTCTTCGTCTTCGTCTTCGTCTTCGTCTTCGTCTTCGTCTTCGTCTTCGTCGTCGTCGTCGTCGTCGTCGTCGTCGTCGTCGTCGTCGTCGTCGTCGTCGTCGTCGTCGTCGTCGTCGTCGTCGTCCACCCCAATACATTTGAGAACAGCACAGGATCGATCGCCGAGACAACGTCACACTTGTTTACATAACGCCGCCTGAAGCCTCTTCGAAACCGGCTCGAACGGCATGTATGGTAGACATAAAAAGATATTCACAGGAGAGGAAGGGTTGGGGGGGAGGGAGGGAGACAGATAGAGATAGAGATAATGAGAGAGAGAGAGAGAGAGAGAGAGAGAGAGAGAGAGAGAGAGAGAGAGAGAGAGAGAGAGAGAGAGAGAGAGAGAGAGAGAGAGAGAGAGAGGATAAAATGTAAAGATAAATAAAAAAAAAAGGACAAAGATAAAAATCAGAATGGATACGCGACCACCTTTTAGTTTCCATCAAACGACAATCAAAATTACGACCTCGTTCCCTAACCTTCGCGGCAATTAGATCATTTCAATCACAATCAACCCTAAACTACACTTATCCATTCACCCCCCTTCCCGTTCTTTCATCCCTGCCCCCCTCCCCGGCTGTTCCCTCTCCACCTCCACCACCACCTCCACTCGGCATCCACCTCCGCCTCTGCCTCCACCATCGCTTCCGCCTTATTCTCATCCCATCACCCATTTCTCAAATAAAAAGCTCGAAAATAATCCATAAATCATCCAGAAGAGGCGTGCCATACACCGCGGCGCACTCCTCTGAGTCAGGCACTCTTGCCTCTCTTGAACTCAGTGCCACCATCAGTACCGCCAACAGTGCCATCGACAGCGCAAGCGCAGTGCCTTACGCAAGCCAAAAGGACGGAGCCTTCGCAACACACGTGATGGCACCTGTGACATACCCAGTGCCAGTGCCATCCATTATCCCGTGACATAGGGAACGAAGAGAAGACGATAATTCGAGGAAAATGGGTGACAATTAACATCGGGCAAGAGGGAACGAGCAACAGTTTTGAGAACATTGGAACGGGCGAGGCGTGGCAGAGTGAGAGGGTTGCTGACGATTCCTCTGACTAATATAAACAAGAATATAATAAATCAACGATGACTAAAATAACAATGAATCAGTGCGAGTGCGAGCAGAGTGATGCAACAGAGGGTGAGAAAATTGAAGGTAATTTCATGACCTAAACACAATTATAAGGAGATAATATAAAAAAGAATCATTGATAAACATCAGCTGATAAAAAGCAGAATCCGAGACGAAACAAAGAGATAAGACAACAAAACTTAAGAAAAAAGTGAAATCATCGTGAGGCAGAGAAAAGGCAGGATGAAGATGAAGAGAAGAGGAACATAAGAAAGGAAGACCCTGCAAGCAAGTCGGAGAGATGAGCTACATATCTTAAAGAGAGGAATGGATTGGATTCGCGGGAGCAATCATGAATAAATTAGATCACTCATGATCGCATCGGCGTCATGCGAGTGCTGTCACTCAAGGTCAGGGCCGGTTCTGGTGTGTGCGTGAAGGTTCATGCGGTTGTTGTCGGTCTGTGTTTCCCTGTTTGTCTGTTCCTCACTGGGAATCTCCCTCTCTCTTTCGTCTTTTCTTCATCTAACTTTCATCTTAACAGTCTCTGACTGTCTGTCTGTCTGTCTGTCTGTCTGTCTGTCTGTCTGTCTGTCTGTCTGTCTGTCTGTCTGTCTGTCTGTCTGTCTGTCTGTCTGACTGTCTGTGTCTGTCTGTCTGTCTGTCTGTCTTTCCTTTCTCCCTCTCCCTCCCCTTCTCCCCATACCCCAAGCATTCTCATCCTTCTTCCCGTTTCGGTGGACGTCAAGTCCCTGGCATGGCGCGAGACTCGGAAAGCCAAGAGTTTATTCCACGAAATGCATGACAAACAGCTTCCCATTGGTCGGCGGATATCGAATAAAAGCCTGCGGGTAAACATTTCTACGTTTGGCTCTCGGTAAACTCATCCGCATCCCATTAGTAACATCAACACTTTCCCATTAACGAGATGACTTGGGCCTTAGCAATCCAACCTCCAACAAACTCTCAGTGACAAACACCCTGTAGCTCTCCCACCCCCCTCCCCAGCCACCTCTCCCCCATGCCCGCCCAGCATCGCCTCCGCCCACACACGGCAATGCGCAGGGATGTACCACGTTTCACACCGTCATCAGCCGACCTCACTAGGCCTGCTTATGAATGTCGACAAACATGAGCATATACAAAAACAGAATCACAGTCAATCATACACACATAATGAGGCATGGGAGGGAGGGGGAGGGAGAGGGAGGGGGGGAGAGAGAGAGGGAAGGGGAGAGGGAGAGAGGGAGGGAGAGAGGGAGGGAGGGAGGGAGAGAGGGAGGGAGAGAGGGAGGGAGGGAGGGAGGGAGGGAGGGAGGGAGGGAGGGAGGGAGGGAGGGAGGGAGGGAGGGAGGGTGGGAGGGAGGGAGAGAGAGAGAGAGAGAGAGAGGTGGGGGCGGGGGGTACTTAAGCATTCCTCGACCCGTAAAGGCTTCATGACACGCGATGCTCCTCGCTCGGAATGACATCACGAACGTCTCGCTATTCCTTTAAGAGGGCACCATTACCCTATGATGTTTCCTCTCCTCTTAATCAGAGGGGCTGCTATTTTCAGGACAGGTCATTAGGCGCTTATCATATATGGTAATTTAATCGTCAACTGCCACGAGTACTTTAGCGTGGCCAAACGGACCGACCGGACCGGTCGCCCTGATAGCAAGTTATTGGAATAATAAGGGTAAACATGATGATGATTGACTACGATGATGATGATGACGATAACGATGGTGATGGTGATGGTGATGGTGGTGGTGGTGGTGTTGATGATGATGATGATGATGATGATGATGATGATGATGATGATGATGATGATGATGATGATGATGATGATGATGATGATGATGATGATGATGATGATGATGATGATGATGATGATGATGATGATGATGGTGATGGTGACGATGACGATGACGATGATAATAATACAAATACTAATATGAATACTAATATTAGAAATAACAATAACAATAATTACGACAATAATAATAATATAATAAATATAACAACATCAACAATAACCCCTTCCCAATCCCCCTTCTCCAGTTCCAAAGGGGCATCGCAAAGCTCGCTCAGAGCAGCGCCACTCTGTCCTGGACGCTCCGGGGAAGGACGGCCTCGCTCCCCTTCCTCTCTAATGGCCACTGCCCTCACTTACTCGTCCTTTGTCGCTCGGGGAAGCAGGTCGTGAGGAGCAGGAGGAAGGGAGAGATGGAGGGACAGGAACAGGAGGGAAGGGATGAAGAATGGACAGGAAGAAGAGAAGAGGGATGAAGAGGGATGAAAAGGGAAAAAGTCTCACAAATCTTAAGTTAAAATCACCTCACTCAAGGAAGGGGTGGGGGGGATGGGTGCCCTGGAAGCCTGAGCCAGCAATGAGCCCCCACACAGCGACGCCCCCGCCTGCCCTCCTTCCATATCCCATCGGGAAGGAGAACAAAAGGGAAAGAAAACAAGAGTCAAATCCGCCCGGCTCCGAGGAAATCCGAAAATACCATCGGCGCCCTCGCGTTCCAGGACTCGCTCGCTGATCCCGCGTCGCGTCCCCAAATGCACTTCCCCTCTCTAGCCTCGCAGACAGACAGACAGGCTGACAGACAGGCTGACAGACAGGAAGGCAAAGAGACTCAAAGATAGACAGAAGATAGACAGGCAGACAGACAAATGGGCTGACAAATACTCAAACATATACAAACGAACAAACCCTACTTCACACAATTATAAACAATAAGAACAATAACTGCAAAAACTAATATCAACAATAATAATGGCAACAACAACAATAATACCATAGCACCAGATAAATAAACCAATAAATAAACAAATAAATAAGTAAGAATATTGTGAGAGCGGCGCCTGCTCCCGAAATCCACTCGCGACCCACTTCTGGAACGCGGCCGCACAACACAATATCCGGAGATTCAGGAAAACCGCTTCGCAATACACCGCTCGCTCGAAAAGGATGAGGTAGGATCTCCCCGAGGCTCCTTGCAAAAGGGGGGGGGGGCCAGAGACCTTCCTCCCCTCTTTCCTTCAGAGGGGAGGCTGAAGGAAAGAGGGGAGGCTGCCTGTCGTTCTTTGTTTTGGTCTGATTGACTATCAGTGGCTGTATTTGCATCTTACATATTACCTGCTTGCCTTCATGCCTGCCCTGCCTGCCTTCATACCCGCCTGCCTGTCCCTGCCTTTCTACTTTCTACTTTTCTTTCTTTCTGTGTCTGTCTGTCTGTCTGTCTGTCTGTCTGTCTGTTTGCCTGTGCCTGCCTGCTGGCCTGCATAACTGCTTGCCTGGCATGCTCTCCACGCAGTTGTCCACCAACTTTCTCAACTCATATGCGCGCCCCACCTGACACCATTCAACTTAGAGAGAGCATGAAATTTGCAAAATCAATGGACTCCGCTATCTTCGATACCGTCACTGCATAGCAAAAACGCAAATCCCGAATATGAACTGCCACTGTACCTTAACATTCAATACCAAACAGACTGACACAGGTACCAACAGCCCCAGGCACACGCCCTTTAATCCAATCCCCTTTAAACAATTCTCAGCACTGCTGCTTCTGCATCGGAATGATTGACACGGCGGCCTTGCTCAGAATACACGCTTCCTCTATTGCCCTGCATAATGGGATTTTCCTCTCTCTCTTTCCCTCCCGTTCTTCCTATCTCCCTCTGGTTCTCTATCTTCCTTTCGTTTTGTCTCTTCCTATGTTTACACTTCTTTCTCTCTCTTCCCTTTTGCTCGTTCTTTCTCACTCCCTACACCGAAGCAAATGTTTATACTTATATAAACATCTCTGCGGCGGACGTATTCCTAAGCAAGGAAAAAAATTGCGAGGGCAAAGCGGGACGCCACGATACAATAAGTGAAAGATTACCGTTATCTTAACCCCCTTCTCGCCCTCCCCAAGCCTTTCTCATATTCTCTAAAACAAACTCTCACTCACTCACGCACTCACGCACTCACTCACACACTCACTAGCTCAATCACTCACTCACTCACTCACACACACACACACACACACACACACACACACACACACGTACTCTCTCACGCACACGCACACATTCACTCACGCACTCACACAAACACTCACGTACTCACTCACTCACTCACTCACTCACACACACACACACACACACACACACACACACACACACACACACACACACACACACACACACACACACACACACACACACACACACACACACACACACTCACTCACTCACTCACTCACTCACTCACACATATTCATAAACACATTCATTCACTCACTCACTCACTCGCTCAAAAAGGGAGTGCGAGCCATATTCTCCGGAAAAAATAAAGTTGGTTTAAAGTTCAAGCGCCCGATCCAATATCCGTCCCATCGCGAGTAAGCGCGAATCCGGACACTAACCGATGCAATTCAATTCGCCGACTTCCTTCCTCGGCCCGTCCCTGTTCCCTCTGCTGTCTCCTATCCCTCGTTCATCATCTACCTCTATCATCATCTGAGCGCACGGCCTAACAAGAGGAAGATTAGGTAAGGTCAGGAAAGGTACCTGTTTCGATCTCGGGATAAACAGGCCAAGAGGTCCGGCCAGGGCATACCTCGCCATAGATTGCGAAACATCTTCCTGGTAATAGTGAAGAAAAAACGATAACACTAACAGCGTTGATAACAAGAACAAGGTCAATAATGCTACACTGATAATTACGATCAAGACAATTATTATGAACAATATATTTGATAATAAAAACAATACAGATAAGAACGATGACTAACAATACTAATGATGATGATGACAATAATAATATCAATAAAGATAACGATGATGATTAATGATGATGATGACTGATTATGATGATAACGATAATAATAAAATGGAAAGCGCTACAGGGTGCCTGGCCACGTGTAGAGGTCAGGCCTCCCTTGCGCGGCCAGCGTGCCCGTTAAAGAGGACGTGGCGGCGAAAATCCTCGGCGCGGAGACCGTCGCCTTAAAGCTGAGAGAACAATGACGGCGTCCTCGACGACACGGCGATGCGGAAAGCGCACGACTGCGCGTAAG
The DNA here is from genome assembly GCF_019202785.1 of Penaeus chinensis. Taxonomy (NCBI): domain Eukaryota; kingdom Metazoa; phylum Arthropoda; class Malacostraca; order Decapoda; family Penaeidae; genus Penaeus; species Penaeus chinensis. Next base: position 21,695,871 of record NC_061851.1, on the reverse strand, counting down.
TACGCGGGAGGAAAAAAGCGGGGCGGCAGAACAAAGCCAATCCCGTACTTGACGGGGAAGTACACGGAAGTGCGTCGCCGCTGCAAAATTATCTATTTATAGCCATCTCTTCCCCTAGCCCTCTTCATTCTCCTCTTCTATATTCTCGTTTTCCTCCTCCCTCCTTCTCCTTCTCCTTCTCCTTCTCCTCCTCCTCCTCCTCCTCCTCCTCCTCCTCCTCCTCCTCCTCCTCCTCCTCCTCCTCCTCCTCCTCCTCCTCCTCCTCCTCCTCCTCCTCCTCCTCCTCCTCCTCCTCCTCCTCCCTCCTCCCCCTCCCCCTCCCCCTCCCCTCCCCTCCCCTCCCCTCCCCTCCCCTCCCCTCCCCTCCCCTCCCCTCCCCCTCCTCCTCCTCCTCCTCCTCCTCCTCCTCCTCCTCCTCCTCCTCCTCCTCCTCGTTGCACAATGACCACACCCCTTTAGTGAGGCCACTCCCCTTTTCACGGTGTTCCCGCCTCCATCACCTTGACGTAACATTTGGAGCAGCTCACCAAGCGGGGTCAGCAGGAAATGAGACCGCTGCTGCCCGGGTTCACTTCAGCAGGTAGGCACGTCGCGTGGAGGCCTTCTGTTTGCATATTTATTCCCTTCTCAGTCTTAGTCCTGTCTCTCTGACTCTATCTATCTCTCTCGGTCTCAATCTCAGTCTCTCTCTTGGCATTTCTCTTTGATTTTTGCTCCTTCTCTCTCTCTTTCTTTACCCTTCCTCGCCATCTGCTTTTTCTGTCTGAAGTTTCACTTTGCCACCACTACTTTCGTTTCCTCTATTCTTTTTTTCGCATACGTCTTTTTTCGTGATCCTTATTTCTTTTATATTTTCCGCTGTAATGCTCTTGTCTTCCCTCTTGATTCACGCTTTGGCCACGCTTTTGTCACCTGTTTCCTACTAACTGACTGACCGAAGGAATGACTAAAATCTGTCTATGCCTGTCTGTCTCTGTCTCCCTCCCTCCCTCCCTCCCTCCCTCCCTCCGTCCGTCCGTCCGTCCGTCCGTCCGTCCGTCCCTCCGTCCGTCCGTCCGTCCCTCCGTCCGTCCCTCCGTCCGTCCCTCCGTCCGTCCGTCCGTCCGTCCGTCCGTCCGTCCCTCCCTCCCTCCCTCCCTCCCTCCCTCCCTCCCTCCCTCCCTCCCTCCCTCCCTCCCTCCCTCCCTCCCTCCCTCCCTCCCTCCCTCCCTCCCTCCCTCCCTCCCTCCCTCCCTCCCTCCCTCCCTCCCTCCTTCCTTCCCTCCTTCCTTCCTTCCTTCCTTCCTTCCTTCCTTCCTGACTGTGTGTGTGTGTGTGTGTGTGTGTGTGTGTGTGTGTGTGTGTGTGTGTGTGTGTGTGTGTGTGTGTGTGTGTGTGTGTGTGTGTGTGTGTGTGTCCTTTCCCTCAGCCTCCTTTAAGATCCATCCTTGCAAGCTGTGAGGCCCATCCTACCCGCCCGATCCACATCCTCCGCCACCACTTATCCGCTCTTTCTCCAGGCGGGGTGGAAGAGGGGTACGGGGAGGGGAGGGGAGGGGGCTTAAAGGGAAGGTGCCCCGAGGCTGCACAAAGCTCGGCCACATACCTCCTCCTCCTGAAGAATGCAAGCGCTTTCGCATTCCCTCGATCCAGCGACGTCGCTACGGAACCCTCCTGGCCGTCGCTATCAAGGGCAATTTGGTTTCGGTTTTTCGTTTTCATCTCTACGTCATTATCAATGGGGGGGCTCCTCTATCACACTTCCGGAATAGGACGAATATTCACAACAATGCTGTAGGAATCTCTGAAAACAAGCTTCAAGAAGCACTTTCGCAAGTAGTTCTTGGCCCCGAGCTCTTGCCAAGATCGAAAAAGCACCAACACAAAGCCCGCCTTAAACGCCTTCGAACACACGCGTTAAGCACAACATTCGGCACGCGACTCCCCGGCGCAAGCAAGAGGGTGCCCCTCGACACTACCATCTCCAAACGGCTACTGCGGGCGGCGGGGCAACACTCCATGAGCTCCAATGAGGCCCACGTGGGTGTGAGCGTGTGGGCGTGGTGTTTTGTGTGTATGCGAGAGGATACGTGGGTGAACAGGTTGTTCTTCTTCAGTTTCTCGCACAGGTAATCTCCCTGGCCCCGTTACGGCGAGGGACCCGCCCGGGAAACTGGGTCGACTTTTGTTTGTTTGGCGACGGCGATCGGTCAGTGCCGGCTTAAAAGCGCCCAGTCAACTCAATCAACATTTTCGAGTTAAAGCTGATAACGCGCTGGCGCGGCACTGACCCCGCGCGCTTCTCGCTTTTGGTAAAGTGGCGTGTCTCGCCCCCTCCCCCCCTCCTCTCCCCCTCCCTGCCGATGCTCTGGCTGCACTCCTCCACCCCCTTCCACCGCTGATCTGGCCCTCGCTGCGAAATCAATTATAAATAAATGTGAAATACAGAAGCCACTCCAGCCTCCGCTAGCAGAGCCCCGGATTACGCTGTCGTCCAAGACATCCAGCTGATGCCGAGGATCAAAGCCGTGAAACCAGTAAACCACAACAACAGCCAACAAACAAACGCAAATCATCACAAAGATAGACCCTAAAGTCACGACCACAACACACACACCGAGACCTTGAACGTGAACACCGACGCCCCTTCTGCCGCCGTCGCCGTCGTCGCCGTCGCCGCTACCCACCGAAGCATTTGGAGGCCAACTGAACTGACCGCCCACGCGCGCTGGCAACATTTCCCAAGAGGCCAAGCGAGCGGCCAAACCTCCTCGGCAGGTAAACAAAGGGTTCAACCACACCACGTGGACTCGTGTTCGAGCTGGGCGCGAATCTGGCTTTGAGGCAAGGGGAGATCGCGCTATTTGCAATAATCGCAAAGAAGGCATAACTACTTGTGCCAAATAAAGCCACAAATATAGGCCACAAACAAATACGGCATATGACCACAACAATGTAAAACCAAAAAAGGATTTGCCAATACGAACATGCAAAC
>NC_061851.1:21675397-21680397 GCF_019202785.1 Penaeus chinensis | reverse complement strand
CGACGTCCCTTTCCAACGCAAGAAGGCCCAGCAACTCCCTCCTTCCTTCCCTTCTCCCCCCACCCCTTACTTTTTTCTTCTCCTCCTTTTTAAGACCAGATGGGAAATTCTACCACCGACCTTTTCTTTCTTGTCTTTCCCATTCCTACTCTCCTTATTCTCTATCACCTTACTGCTTCTCCCCTTCAGTGATAGTGGCTTCTCACCCAATATTTACGAACAGATATTGACCGACCGACCGACCGACGGAACGCTTTGCCATCCATCGACCGAGGAATCGAACGAGTGGAGTCCATTTCGCACGACCTCTCCGCACTCGTCATTACCGTTTGCTCAATCGAATGGCGCGAGTGATTAAATTGGAGGGGGGTTGAGGGAGGAAGGGGGTGGAAAGATGGAGCTGGGAGGGAGGTGGGGTGAGATGGAGTCGGGAGGGTGGAGAAGGGAGAGGGAAGGGTGGGAGAGAGCTGCGAGGGAGGTGGGGTGAGATGGAGTCGGGAGGGTGGAGAAGGGAGAGGGAAGGGTGGGAGAGAGCTGGGAGGGAGGTGGGGTGAGATGAAGTAGGGAGGGTGGAGAAGGGAGAGGGATGGGTGAGAGATGGAGTTGAGGTAGAGAGGGGAGGGAGAGATAGAAGGGGGAGATGGGGGGGATTGGGTTGGGATGGTGGAGATATGTGACGGGGTGGGAATATGGCGTTTGGGGAGGGGGTTGGAGAGGGGCGGGAGAGATGAGAGGGAAAGGAGGGTGGAGAGACTGAGTTGGGAAGGGAGAGAGGGAGGGGGGAGGGGAGGTAGGGGAAGGGAAAAGGGGGCTGGGACAGGGAGACGGTGTGTGTAGGCGGGTAGATGGTGGGGTGAGGAAGGAAAAGATAAAAGGGTGTGGAGAGAGAAAACGGAAGAAGGAAGGTAGGAAGAGAAGAATGAAGACAATAATAACAATACAAAATAACGGAAGACAACAACAGAAAATAGGAAAGAGAAAGAAAAGAAAAATACACATTAAATTGATGGAGGGAAAAATGCATGGAGAAAAGGCTAAAAAAAAGAGAAAGGGAAATAGAACAAGATGAATATGGAGGAGAGCGCGAAGGAAGGATGGAAGAGTCACGACACGAGAACCTATTACACGCAAGGACGAGCGCCTGCACTCCGGACCTTTCCCTTCCTTGAGCTTCTGACCTTTCTGCAGGCAATGCGCACGGTCACAGACAGACACAGACTGAATAACACCAGACACACACACACACACACACACACACACACACACACACACATACACATACACATACACATACACATACACATACACATACACATACACATACACATACACACATACACACATACACACATACAAACATACACATACACATACACATACACATACACATACACATACACATACACACATACACATACACATACACATACACACACACACACACACACCAAAGTATCAACAATTACTCAACTTGTTACCTCACAACAAACCAATTTTCAGCCCTCCAAGATGCAAGACTCGAGCAAGAGAAGAGAGACGCCGACCAATTCATCAAGAGAGAGGTTGGGGCGCAGAAAAAGACGAAATAAAAACAAAGGAAAGAAAACGAAACCTGGAGAAGGGAAGGGGGGAAAGGGAGGAGGAAGGGGGAAAGGGGGAAGAGGGAAGGAAGGAAGGAAGGAAGGAAGGAGGGAGGGGGGAAGGGAGGGAATAAGGGAGGGAGGGAGGGAGGGAGGGAGGGAGGGAAGGAGGGAGGGAGGGAGGGAGAATGAGCGAGGGAGGGAGGGAGGGAGGGAGGGAGGGAGGGAGGGAGGGAGGGAGGGAGGGAGGGAGGGAGGGAGGGAGGGAGGGAGGGAGAGGGGTTCTTGTAAGACCGTGAGGGTAAACACCTCGGGGCCCGAAGGAGATGAGAAAGCCTCACTTAGCCTTCGAGTCACTACATTAGCCTTGAACGTTTACGTGCGCCTCGAAGGACGGGCAGCGACGGCCGTCACACCCGCGTGGCTGCGTCGGCTTTCTCCATCTTCAAAGAGCTTTTTAAACTGGGACCGGAAACATTATTGTGAGAAAATGGTGGTAGTAAATACAGAAATAAGGACGGGCGGGTTAGCAGGTAAAACGAAGTCAAGGTCGGAAGGAAAGGGGCGTGGCCGGGTCAACGGAACTGACAAATGGGTTCGCGTAAATACATTCAGTAGATGAACTGAGTCATAGGAAAGACAGTCAAGGCGAAGGGACGACAGAGAGTGAGCAAGAGCGAGAGACAGAGGCGTTCGTCCCACAAAGAAAAAAAGTTCACTCCAAAAGGTGATAAGCTCATGGCGGAGCATTTCGTCACGTCGATCTGCACACCAATATACTTCATAAATACTTCAGCCCCTCCTGTACATGCAACAGGAGACGGGCATGTCACCGAACTTAGTCACAGAGCGGTGCCCTAAGTTGAACATACTTATGTAGACTTTAGAAAGATGTTCTTACGCCCCTGATATACGTACATATACACATAAACATGTCTAAGGATCCTTCTTATGGTCTTGTATTGTCTTGTTTTGTTTTGTCTCATCTTCCCACCCCTGCCCTCTCCACCACTCTCCTCCCTTCCTCCCCCCTCTTTTGCTCTGCCTTTTCTTAAGCTCGAGCGCCCATGAGGCCGTGACGGTCGAGCGAAAGGCCGCTTGACAAATGACAAACCTCCAGCTGCCACCCAGCCAGCGCCACACTTGCCCCGCTAAGCCACCAAGCATCCGCGCTGCGACAGGTATTCCAGGTAAACTTCTCGTCGCGTCAGGGCCCGTGCGTGACGTTTGACCTTTTCAATGAGCGATGACCTATGACATATCAACGGACGGCGATGAATAAAACAGAGAAGGCATGATCGGCAACAACCACTCCGTCAGCAAGGATATTTCGATTACCTTCAGAAAACAACAAAATGCTAGTCGGCAACTTTGATACTCATACAAATTGTAAAGCATAAAAGATAAGGATTATAATTATTACCTGTCATGTGTTAGTTTTCGAATTAAAACCAATAAAACCACCACTGGCAGCACCTAAACCAAAAATAATAACTAAACAGGCAACATTGAGTAAACAGTATCTTGGGAAAATAAACAACCAAAGACCCAGCACTGTTATTATCACTGAGTAGCGATGCATTGGGAGAGCAAGTGGCGGTCGTTTTTTCGTTTCGAGCGAAACCCCACCCCACGCCACTTAGAGCCACATCTCATCCAGGACACGCGGGAGATTAAGTGGTTTTTAGTAATATAATTTTCAAAATATCCGGTGCGTGAGATTCTAAAGGCCAGTCAAGTGCAGCAATCCGCACTCTTTCGACCGCTCGGATGTAAACGGGGGGTGGGGTTGGGTTGGATGATGGTGGTTGGGGTGTGGTGGCATTTGGGGATGGGGGTGCGTGGCAGGGGAGAGGGGCGGTGGGGGGTTCGTTAGGTTGGGGTTGGGGGTGGGGGTGTGGGGGGTTTGAGGTGGGGCGGTGGGGGGTGGTTTCCGGTGGAGGGTGGGGGGGGGGCGTTCAAGGTAGGGGTCTGGTTGGTTCGGGGTTGGGGGTGTTGGGGAGGGGGGTGGGTGTGGTGGGGGGGGGGCCGGTATGGGGGGCGTTCCCTGGGGGGGGGGGGGCCGGGCTACGGGGGTGGGCGGTTGCTTCCGGGAGGGGTGGGGGGGGGGGGGTCCCGTCCCTCGGTTCCTTTGCCTCGGGGGGCGGGGAGGGGGGGTAGGGGCGGTCTCCCGCGTCTTTCCCGTTTCTCGGCGAATCGGCTTTAGCGTGAGGGCAACACAACTTCTCGGGGGGGGGGGGGGGTTGGGGGGCGGGATCATGTCTCGTTCTGTTTCTCCCCAGTCCCCCCGGCTTCTTGCACTTCCTCGTCTTTGGGGTGGGGGGGGGGCTCGTGAGTTTCTGGGGGGCGTTCCGCCCTCCGCGCGGTCGTTCTTCGCCCCGCTTTCGCTCTTCTCGTTCCTCCCGTCCGTCTTCGGCGCCTGCTGTTTGTGGGGGAGGTAGGGGGGGGGCCCGGGGGGTGGGGGTGGTTGGGTGTGGGGGGCCCGTCTCTCTTTCGTCTTTTCGCTGCGTTCTCCCCCGCTTCGCCTGCTTTTCCCTTTCGTCTCTTCCGTGCACGCCTGTGTTTGTCGGATATTTATCATGGTGGGTGTGGTTACTGTGAGGGTTGGTAAAGATACAGTGTATCATATCAGCTAATCAAGGTTGACTCAATTATGTTCCTCCTTTTTTCTTTCCTTTTTTATACGCACTAACTGGAATAGACACAAAGTAACACACACCAAATGAGTCAAAGTAACACACACACATATAAACAAACATACAAATAAACACACACATACGCACTCGTATGCACGCACGCACGCACACATTAAAACTTCCTTTCCACCTGTTTGTAAACAACAGAGTATAGCCACCATCTAAACATGTTTACCGTTGGCCACAAACTATAAAGAGGAGAGGAATGGATGATTGAGAGGATGAGGATGAGAAGGAGAAGGAGGAGAAGGAGGAGGAGGAGGAGGAGGAGGAAGGGGAGGGAGGAGGAGGGGAGGGGAGGAGAAGACGAAGAAGGAGAGAGGACGAGGGCGAGGACCGTAGAGGGGAAAAGAAGAATAGCCATCGAGAGATAATAATATTCAATGAAATGGTTACTATGGCTGCGGAATCTAACGACAGACGCCAAGTTATCATGCTTACGGACACCCCCCCCTCTCTTGCCCTAGAATCCTCTTTTTTAACCAGCCCCTCGCATTCCCCAACCACGAGACCTCTTGCGCAGTTTCCTCTTCCTCTCCTATTCCCGTTATTTACTTTCTTTTTGCTTCGTTACCTGACCGATCGGCCGACAGGGGGGTGGGGAAAAAAGTGGCTAAAGGGGTAGGCGCAGACCTTGATACGCGGGGGGGGGGGGGGGGGGGGGGTCACTGGGGGGAAAAAGGAGGGGGGGGAAAAGGGGGGGTTTTGGGGGGGAAATTTGGGG
>NC_061851.1:21665397-21670397 GCF_019202785.1 Penaeus chinensis | reverse complement strand
TCTCAGGGATTTTCTTTTAGTTTCGGGGCTACTGCTGACACCGTTATTAAAATTTGTGTAACAGACTGAGTGAGTGAAGGAATGGGTGGAGGAGTGAGTGGCTGAGAGGTGATATTGATATATCTGTAGAAAGATATATATTTCGAGAGAGAGAGAGAGAGAGAGAGAGAGAGAGAGAGAGAGAGAGAGAGAGAGAGAGAGAGAGAGAGAGAGAGAGAGAGGAGAGAGAGAGAGAGAGAGAGAGAGAGAGAGAGAGAGAGAGAGAGAGAGAGAGAGAGAGAGAGAGAGAGAGAGAGAGAGAGAGAGAGAGAGAGAGAGAGAGAGAGAGAGAGAGAGAGAGAGAGAGAGAGAGAGAGAGAGAGAGAGAGAGAGAGAGAGAGAGAGAGAGAAGAGAGAGAGAGAGAGAGAGAGAGAGAGAGAGAGGGTAAGAAAGAAAGAGAGAGAGAAGGTAAGAAAGAGAGAGAGAAAGAAGGAGAGAAGGAGAGAAGGAGAGAAGGAGAGAAGGAAAGAAAGAGAGAAAGAGAGAAAATGGTGCTGGCAGCAAGAACTGACACTCTGCACACAAGGACCAAAGTTCCTTCCCAAAGCCAACGGACCTTTACGCGCGTGCCTTTTGCTGAGGTACTACAGGATCGCCATAAGGTCGCCTGTTGCCCGAGTCAATTTGCAAAATGCATCAATTAACCACACATCGACCAATCAGCATCATGAAATAACCATTCATTATCTTTAATAATCTGATCTCCCCATCACCTTAATATCAAACAAGGACCTGCATGCATCGGCAAAGGTTGCAGACATTCCTCTAGCCGAAACCGAGCGACGCCAACAGCGGTGACGCCACGAAATAAGCGAACTCGAGGGGGGGAGGGGGGAAAGAGGGGGTTGATCATAGCGGATGCGTGGAACAATAGACATTTACTGGCGGGGAAATGGTCTATCGCGGTAGAAGTGGATAACTTGTCTGTCTGTTTCTCCATCTTCACCTCTAAAACACAATCTTTATAAATCTCCACTCAGTACTTCGATAATGATGATTTATGGTGACACGATGACGATAGCGATGACGATGACGACAACGATGATGATGCTAGTGACTAACATAATGATGATTTAAAATAACAGTGATGAAGATGAAAATTATGATAATTGATGATAATAATTATTTTGATAACGATGATGATCATGGCGATGACAATGATAATCATCATGATTATTGATGACGATAACGATAACAATGAGGATAATAAGAGCAAAGACGATGAACGGTCACAACAACAAACAAACAAACACCGCCCCAAACAAAATCAATGAACACGACCACCTCAAAGACCGCAAACAACCCCGCGCCGCCGATCGAGGTCCCTCCCCTCGCCACGCTCGCCGACACGAGGAAGACGCCGTGCATGCTTGCTGGAGCGTCCCCAGACCAGCAAGCACGCAAGCAAGCACATTAGCGGGTCATGACCACAAACAGGTTAAAGGCGAGGGTGGGGGAGGGGGCAGGGGGGAAGGGGACGGGGGAGGGATACAAGTTGAGGGTAGGGGGTAGGGGAGGGGGGAGTGGAGACAAGAAAGAAAAAAAAAGATAAATGACTCATCATAAGTAAGAGGGGAGGAAGGGGGGAGGAGGGGGGGAGATGATTGTTTTGCGAAGAAAGAAAGAAAAAAATGAATCACAATGCGGCCCCCTTCCTAATGATTTTCTTCTACTTTTTTGTCTTACGCTTATTCTCACCGGAGCCTTTTTCTTTTTCCTTTTATTTCATTTTCTGACATTTCCAATTTATCATTTAACTTCGTAACGCGCCTTTTTTCTTTTTTGCACTACAGTTTTTCCTTATTCTTACCCTTATCCATTATTTTTTTGTCTACTTTCTACCGCACCTATTCTTCCTAACTTTTCCTTATTTTTTTTTTACATTTTCAATCTGTTTTTTTTCAACATTACACTGCGTGCTTCTCGAGCGCCCGACGTCGCCCCTTCGCCAGCCATATTGAAGCTTAACTTTCCTCATTACGGAGGCGAAGCAAACAAAGTGGCGGCGCTGCAGACGACGGAGGGAATTGCGGCGAGCGGAGGACGGGAAAGAAGGGGGAATGAAAATGTACAAGACACACGAAGAGATAAAGAAGGAAAAAAAAAAACAAAGGTAGCGGGAGAGAGGGAGGAAGGGGAAAGAGGGATAAACAAATAGAGAGAAAGTTTAAAAAAGTTTTAAAAAAGTTTAGTTTTGATTCCATTTGTAACAATGGATATTCTTGGTGTGACATAGTGTCTGTTTCATTTTGCTTCTAAACTATCCCCTGTGTGCAAGGAATGGCCGGGGTTACCATCCACTGGCGGCGAGGGATTCGAACGCAGGTCAGCAAGATTGCTAGACGAGAACGCTACCGCTGCACCACACAGCACAGCACAAAGATAGAAAGATAGAAAGAGAAAGAGAGAGAGAGAGAGAGAGAGAGAGAGAGAGAGAGAGAGAGAGAGAGAGAGAGAGAGAGAGAGAGAGAGAGAGAGAGAGAGAGAGAGAGCGAGAGAGAGCACAAGAAGAAAGCCAAAAAGATTTATTAAAAATCTCGGAGCAACTTGGCGCAGGCCCAGAGTGTAAAAACAGGTTCCGCGGCGGCCGAGGCTGAGGCTGAGGCAGGCTGGCAGGCGGCCGCGCAAGCAATCCCCGGTCTGCAATCACTAACGAGCCTCATCCAAAATAACCTCCCGCGCCACCCAACACGACCGCGGTTGGCCGAGACGGTGGGGCAGGGGAGGGGGCGATGAGGGCGGGGTGGGGGGGGAGAAGGACGAGGTGAGAAAGATATACGGGGAAGGGAGAAGGGACATGCACACAGAGGAGGGCAAGGGGGGAGGAGTCCTGTTCTGTGCTGCCCCATCCTGCCCCGCTCTCGCTACCCGGCCACCCATCCCCACTTCTCACCCTCCTATCCCACATCACCCCACGAATCCCACCCCAACCACCCACCTGACCAGAGGAATCAGCTGATCGACAAGGACAGATGGCGGCCCGTCAATGATCAGCTAAATATATCCCTCACCTGAGCCACATAAGAACAGGTACGCAACGAAAGGTGATCGCTGCCTCATGTCTGTTTGTGTACATACGTGTGTATGTGTGTAAGGGGAGGTGCGTGCATGCGTGTGTGTTTGCGTGTCCGTGTGAATGAATTTAGCTGTCAGTATGTCGAGAAGGGACAGGGAAAAAAGGACGAATAAAAAGTGAAAAATAAACGTGTGGAGGGGAAGGGAAGTGAGAGGAGGAGAAGGAGACAGAGAAAAGTGAGAGTGGATAACGAAGAGGGAGGAGGGGGGATGAAGGAGGATAAGGCGAGAACTATAGAGGATGAGCGGAAGGGAAGAAGAGAGGAGAAAGATGAGGAGAGGGAAAAGAGAGAGAGGAAAGATACATGTGGGGATCGGGGGCTGAGGAGGGCGGTTTTCTCACGTGGTCGCGACACCTGGCACACCTGGTCCGCCCTCGCAAGCACTCGCGGAAACAATGGACGAAAGCCACGTGATGACAGAAAGAGAGGGAGGGGGGGTGGAGGGGAGGGAGGGAAGAGGGATGGAGGTGGAGGGAGAGGGAGAGGGAGAAGAGGGAGGAGGGAGAGAGGGGAGGGAGGGAGAGGGGAGAGGAGAGAGGGCGAGGGGGGGAGGGAGGGAGACAGAGGGAGGGGAGGAAAAGGGAGGAAAAAGGAGGGATGGAAGGGAGGGAGAGGGAGAAGGAGAGAGAGAGAGGTAGAATGCGACAAGATGAAGCAAGTGCGCTCACGTATCCGCCAATGCCATGAAAAGCCAATTGACTTTCTCCGTTACTGATGGTCATGATGATTCTGATGTCTGAGGATGATAATCATGCTACCATTGCTGCTACTAACCATAATGATAGTAATAACGATGATGATGTACAATTCCATGGATAATCATGAAAAAATATGGTACCACTACTAGGCCTGCTACTACTACAAATGATGATACCGATAAAGATGATGATGATGATGATGATGATGATGATGATGATGATGATGATGATGATGATGATGATGATGATGATGATGATGATGATGATGATGATGATGATGATGATGATAGTGATGGTGATGGTGATGATGAGGATGATGATGATGATGATGCCTTTAAAGATGAAGGCAACAATAGCAACAAAAGTATTTGATGATGATAACACCGAACAACATTAAACATAAATGAATGAACCAATAACCGACAATAATTATATCAAGGACAAAATAAAACCTCGACAGCACTAATAATCTCAACGGTGAGCGACAAACAAAGGCAACCAAACGCTGACAAAATCACTCGTGATCCAGCTTTATCCACGACCCCCACCCCCATCCTACCCCACCCCCACCCCAAGACAAAACGGCAGACAAGAGCAAGCACGCAGACTGGTGTGGGGGGGGGGGGCATAAATCGCTTCATTTCCACTGCAAGCGATGGCCGTGGCAGAGTGCTTTCCCATTCCTGCCGGTCAAATAAGGCAACCGGACGCTAGCACAAGGAGGAGAACAACGTTCAAGGAGGTCCACACGCTGTAACGGATTCGCTGGGAGGAGGAGGGGGAGGGGGAGGGGGAGGTGATAGAGAGAGGGAGGGGAGGAGATAGGGATGGAAAGGGGGAAGGAGGGGACAAAGGGGGGAGGAGGAGGGGACAAAGAAGGAAGGGGGGAGGAAGAGGATGGAGAGAGGGAGGAGAGGAAATGGGGATGGAAAGGGGAAAGGGGGAAGGGGAGGGGAATGAGGAGGAGGGAGAGACTTGTTGATGGTAGAAGGGGAGAAGGGCAGTGATAGAGGAAATGAAAAAGACGAGGGAAGGGAAGGGAAAGAAGAGGGAAGTTACAATCAAAAGGAGAGGGAGGGAGGAGGAAGGGGAGGAGGAGGAGGGGGAGAGGAGAGGTAAGGAGGATGTCGCATGGAAGGTGAGAGGACGGGGACGAGGAAGGGGAGACACGGAGCGAGGATTGGA